>NC_088299.1:5527957-5827957 GCF_032854445.1 Liolophura sinensis
ATGTACCTCAAAATAGCCAAAAAGGCCTCGCATACGGTTCATGTACCTCAAAACAACTCGTATACAGTTCACGTACCTCAAAACAGCTCAAAAGGCCTCGTATACGGTGCATGTACCTCAAAACAACCCAAGACTTTGTATACGGTTCATGTACCTCAGAACAACTCCTATACGGTCCATACACCTCAAAATAGCTCAGAAGACCTCGTATACTGGTCACGTACCTCCAAAACAGCACAAAAGGTCTCATATACGGTCATGTACCTCAAACAGTCTAAAAACTTCGTATACAGTTCATGTGCCTCAAAACAGGCAAACAGATCTCGCATATGGTTCATGTGCCTCAAAACAGCCCAAAAGACCTCGTGCACGGCTCATGTGCCTCAAAATAGCCCAAAAGGCCTCGTATACGGCTCATGTACTTCATCACAGCGCGAAAGACCTCGTATAGGCCTACTCTTCACGTACATCAAAACAATCCAAAAGAACTATGTACCCCAAAACAGCGCGAAAGACCTCGTATACGGTTCATGTACCTAAAACAGCGTGAAAGGCCTCGTATACGGTTTACGTACCTCAAAATAGCCAAAAGGCCTCGTATATGTACGGTTCGTGTACCTCACAAGTCCAAAAGACCTTGCATACGGTTCATGGACCTCAAAACAGCCCAAAGGCCTCGTAGACGGTCCATGGACCTCAAAACAGCCCCAAAGACCTCGTAGACGGTTTATGTACCTCAAAATAGCCCAAAACGCCTCGTATATGTACGGTTCATGTACCTCAAAACAGCCCAAAAGGCCTCGTATACGATTCATGTACCTCAAAACAGCCCAAAAGACTAGTATACCCTGAAACAGCTCAAAAGACCTAGTATATGGTACACGAAAACTTCCGAAGACCACATACCAAAACATTCGAAAAGACCTTGTCTACCCTCATAACACCTCGTAAACGATACATCAAAAACATCCCGAAATACCCCTGTATACAGCCTATAAGACGTTGTATACCACAAAACAGGTCAAAACATCTCGTATAACCATGTAACATCCCAGGAGACCCCACATACCCGACAACAGCTTATAAGGCCTTGTATATCCCCAAACAGCTTACAAGACGTTGTACACCGCAAAACAGCTCAAATGATCTCGTATAACCCCAAAACATTCCAGAAGACCCCGCATACCCGACAACAGCCTATAAGATCTTGTATACCCTAAACAACCTATGAGACGTTGCATAGCGCAAAACAGCCCAAAAGATCTCGTATAGGCCCCAACATTCCAAAAGGCCCCGCATACCTGACAACAGCCTATAAGATCTTGTATAGCCCAAAAAGCCTATAAGACGCTGCATAGCGCAAAACAGCCCAAAAGATCTCGTATAGCCCAAAACATTCTAAAAGGCCCCGTATATCATACAACAGCTTATAAGATCTTGTATACCCCCAAACAGCTTAGGCATATAACAGAATGAAACCCAAGTTCATCACTCAGATAATGTATATATGGTGCAATTGTGCCGTTATTATTTACATTCTACAGAAAAGCCCTTTTGGGTGTAGCGTAACTGTTAGAGACGATTTCGTGTGAAAGAGTCCTTCTTTCAACGACAAAATAACTTTTCACAACACACATTTGTACGTACATATGTTTGCTTGGGGTTTTACTTCGTAATGAACAATATTTCAGTTATATGACAATCAGAAGTCATTAGATGTGTGTACATATCCTGTGTCTTTCTGTCGAAGGGCGAATCGGTGGCGCCAAAGTGCTGCCATCCGTGAAGTATCATGCCAAAGACACCAGGCATGACACCCCACCCAGTCACATTATACTGACATCGGGCCAACCAGCCATGTTTCCTTGCTGTAACCTCTCAGAGCTGTGCGCCAGGCGAAGTAGCGACAAGACCCATTTTCAACAGCTTTGGTATGACCCGACCCGGTTTGATCCCAAGTTTAGGCCAGTTGTCAAGATATAGGCCAACATGTACGTCCGAGATTGTAGACAACAAACTACAATACACTGAAACGCGTTAAAAAAGGCACCAGAGGTGAAAAATGAATTGACCCTATATCAAAGTCTATTTGGAGTTGGCCGTGCATACATTCACACTCAAATATGTCAGTCACGCATTACCAATGAGAAGTGTCATTGGAAAGTACACAATTTTAATGTAGAGAAAATGGAACGCAGAAGAGGTCCAAAGACAAAGTCAGTAAGGGGTAGGACCACCCCTGTTTGTACGACGGGCACGTAAACCAAAGGCGCCAAATCGCCGGCGTACAGTATCAGCGCTGATAACCCACGATGGTAGCTGCTGCTCTGGACATCGGAAGTGTTCCATCACGCAGGTAAGCGCGCACAATATGTCGGTTTTCCCTTGCTGTCGTCACGCGTGGTTGCCCTGGTCGTTACCCGTCTATGGTAGGTTCCGTCTCCTGAAATCGCTGGTTCAGTTTGTGATGGTACTGTGTGACGTACAAACCTTGCTGCTATGGCCGTTGTAATCAAGCCAACTTCAATCAAGGCAACGACGCTCTCCGGTTCCTCAGGTGACAATTTCGGAATTACGTCCTCACTGCTATTCTGCTGCCACAGCGATTGTGCGGATAGCCTTTGAAATGCCTTCCCTTTATACCAAATTTCTGGACCCACAAGAAATGACACTTCGAATTTTGCGTACTTTTCAGGAGCAAAATCGTATTTTCAGTCCTGTTTCCCGTTGTGTTTTGGTGACGACTCACACGAACGCTATAAAAACCTGACATTTATGGAGCTTCCACAATCTGTAACCATGGAGATTTCCGTTGTTATTCTTAAACTATCATGACATTTTATTGGATTCATGTTAGTGCGTTTTTAAAGTGAGTCAATATATATATGCAGTAATACATTTCAGTATATGGTATAGCCATCCCCAGGTTTGCAAGACGATACTGCTACTTCAATGACCACTTCGTAATAAGCTAATAATGTCTACTTCACTGTTATTTTTGCACGCAATTAGAGAATATTTCAATAGCACTTCCTTTACATTAATTCAGTTTCATTATATGTTAATTTAATTTCTTACTTTCCTTCATTATGTGTTCATTTACGTTCATTTTGTTTTCACTTACCATCATCCATGGTAATTATTTATCACACAGGCCCAAAAGAAAAATACCTCAAAGAAAAATACTGTACCTCAAAGAAAACAAGACCTGTTGGTGTTAAAAATATTTTATTTATTTCATTTGTGTTTTATGCCGTACTCAAAAATATTTCACTTATACTTATACTTATAGGAAGCCAGCATGTGCTGGACTTCAATACGAAGTGATCACATTGAGTTCAAAATACTTATTCATTTCATTGTTGTTTAATGCCTTAATCCATTTTAATTTATACCATAGCTGTCAGTTCATGGGTAAAGGAAACCAGAGAGGCCATGGAAAACCACAGATCTTTGGCAAGTTACTAACAAACTTTTAAACATATGACATACTGATATGTGTATTTAAATCATGTTGGTAGAGTACAAGTGGTCTTCAACTAACAATTCACAGCACAAATGGCTATACCAGCTCCATCGACTGCTTATTGTCACTAAGGCCTCACAAATAAGGTGAGCAGGGAAATCTACAAATTCTTTGTTACGGTGCTCAAAGTAAACTCCTAACACTTTATGATTTCTTGAGGACAAATTATCAATAATTAAATCATAGTTTAGACCATGAAACTTGGACCATTTCTCAAACGACCCAGCAAAGACTATTAAAACATGCCCAAAAGAATGTATTGTGTCATTAAAGATTGAAAACTGGGATGGTTGATTATAAAGCTACGTATTCTCCTACATCCTATTTTGAGGAAAGACCAAAAGAAAACATTAGGGTAAGTCCAAATCCTTAAAAATAGGCCACAATGACTGTACCCAACCTTTGCAAGTAGTGCGATGTGATGTGCAGGCTTGATAAGCTTAATGGTCCAGACCTGTTCTGACCTGCAGATTTGTATACTCTTCTTTGTCCCTAATACAATTATTGTTGACCACACACTCTTGTTATCTGTTTCCAGATGACTCAACGTCAGATATAAGGTGTTTCACTGTTAGCTTCCACAAAGTCTCCATGAACCTGACAAACTGCTTCTCCTTCCAGTGGTCTGTCCAAATCTGACGCAAACTGTCCACGTCAACGGGATCCAGCTTATGACACGAGAAGGAAACATTAACAAGGGGAGATAACCCCGTCAGTTTGTCGCTGAGAATATCAAGAAAATCAGATGAGAGAGGGGAGACCACTCCACAACCACTGAACTCGAAATGTTCCAGAGCAGTGTTCACCTCACTGGCTCTATGGAAGACCTCTGCAACTAATTCATTGTCTATTTTAGGGTTGTTGTTCAAGATAAGGTGCCTGAGGAATTTGCCATTAACAGACAGTCTGTAAGGAAAAAGTATAGAGTAGAGGTTAAAATAGTTATATCCGTGATTGTGGCCAAAATTCTATCACTGCAAACCAATCAAGTTTCTGCTGCCAGTTAAGAATAGTCCCAATTATTACTTTTCACAAAATATCATATTTCTCTGTGCATTTGTTGCCATTTAAAGACTGTAATAAAGTTCCTAAAATTTCAAATTTCACACTCATAAATTTTTCAAACTAAAGGATCATTTTAACTCTGATACTTATTAAAGGATATTATTTGAGCTTTTCTTGGTGAATACAAGAGTTTGATGTGTGTTTGAGAACATGGATTTGCCAGTATATTATAGCCTCTTCAAAGAAGTGGCCAGGATCTTTAAAACATTTACTCCAATGTGTCTGAAATATCCAGGTGACTAGTGGAAATACACCACCAACTGAACAACTTCTGGTTGAATTTAACTTCAAAATCAACCATTTCTAGTGGAAATAAACATTTTAATGAACCAATCTACTATCTGGCAAAACAAGGGTAATACTGTTTCCATCCAAGGTGTAGTGTAGCAATGTGCTTTCAAGTGTATAAAGAGTAAGAGTACAATACTATTTCCATCCAAGGTGTAGTGTAGCAATGTGCTTTCAAGTGTATAAAGAGTAAGAGTACAATACTATTTCCATTCAAGGTGTAGTGTAGCAATGTGCTTTCAAGTGTATAAAGACTAAGAGTACAATACTATTTCCATCCAAGGTGTAGTGTAGCAATGTGCTTTCAAGTGTATAAGGCGTAAGAGTACAATACTATTTCCATCCAAGGTGTAGTGTAGCAATGTGCTTTCAAGTGTATAAAGAGTAAGGGTACAATACTATTTCCTTCCAAAGTGTAGTGTAGCAAAGTGCTTTCAAAGGGTTAAAAAAGAGTATCCATGTGTTTACCTGGCTAGATGGAAAGTAATCTTCTCTTGTAAAGTGGCAATCAGAGATGTCCAACCTTTCCAGTACACACCCAGTCTGTCAACACAAAAACATACATCAGTAGATATGTCTGCTGACCACAAAACATACTAAGGTGTTCCAGGTATTCAATGACTACAGCTTGGATTGTTCTTTAACATCATACTCAAGAATTTCCCACTTATCTAACAAAAGACAGAGTGTCCAAATGCGTCAACAAGTGTGTGTCATCAACCATTGACAATTTATTCATTTATTTATTTGATCGGTGTTTTGCGCCATATTCAAGAATATTTCACTTGTACGACGGCGGCCAACATTATGGTGGGGGGAAACCGGCCACAGCCCCAGGGAAACTCACGACCATCCGCAAGTTGCTGGAAGACCTTCCACTTACGGTCAGAGAGGAAGCCAGCATGAGCTGGTCAACCACAAAACATATCCGAGTGTTGTAATTTTCTATATGTTCACAAAAAATACCTAAGTGTTGTAATTTTCTATATGTTCACAAAACATACCCGAGTGTTGTAATTTTCTATATGTTCACAAAACATAGCCCAGTGTTGTAATTTTCTATATGTTCACAAAACATGCCTGAGTGTTGTAATTTTCTACATGTTCACAAAACATACCTGAGTGTTGTAATTTTCTATATGTTCACAAAACATACCCGAGTGTTGTAATTTTCTATATGTTCACAAAACATATCTGAGTGTTGTAATTTTCTATATGTTCACAAAACATACCTGAGTTTTGTAATTTTCTAGATGCTCACAAAAAATACCCGAGTGTTGTAATTTTCTATATGTTCACAAAACATACCCGAGTGTTGTAATTTTCTATATGTTCACAAAAATTACCTGAGTGTTGTAATTTTCTATATGTTCACAAAACATACCTGAGTATTGTAATTTTCCTATATGTTCACGACAAATACCTGATTGTTGTGAGTGAGTGAGTGAGTGCGTGGGGTTTAACGTCGTACTCAACAATTTTTCAATCATATGACGACAAAGGAATCATTAGGGTGCATGTACGTGTAATGTGCCTCCTTGTTGCAGGACGGATTTCCACTGCTCTTTTATTTAGTGCTGCTTCACTGAGACGACTTACCGAAGGCAAGTAAGCCGCCCCGCCCAAGCCATTATACTGATACGGGTCAACCAGTCGTTGCACTATCCCCTTCATGCTGAACGCCAAGCGAGGAAGTTACAACTTCCTCTTTTAAAGTCTTAGGTGTGACTCGATCAAGAATGGATCCTGGATCTACCAGTCCCGAAGCGGGCGCTCTACCAACTGTGCTATCCGGGCCGGTCCCTGAGTGTTGTAATTTTCTATATGTTCACAAAAAATACCTGAATGTTGTAGTTTTCTATATGTTCACAAAACATACCTGGGTGTTGTAATTTTCTATATGTTCACAAAACATACCCGAGTGTTGTAATTTTCTATATGTTCACAAAAAATACCTGAGTGTTGTAATTTTCTATATGTTCACAAAACATACCCTAGTGTTGTAATTTTCTACATGCTCACAAAACATACCTGAGTGTTGTAATTTTCTATATGTTCACAAAACATACCCGAGTGTTGTAATTTTCTATATGTTCACAAAAAATACCTGAGTGTTGTAATTTTCTATATGTTCACAAAACATACCCTACTGTTGTAATTTTCTATATGTTCACAAAACATACCTGAGTGTTGTAATTTTCTATATGTTCACAAAACATACCTGAGTGTTGTAATTTTCTACATTCTCACAAAAAATACCTGAGTGTTGTAATTTTCTATATGTTCACAAAACATACCTGAGTGTTGTAATTTTCTAACATTCTCACAAAACATACCTGAGTGTTGTAATTTTCTATATGTTCACAAAACATACCTGAGTGTTGTAATTTTCTACATTCTCACAAAACATACCTGAGTGTTGTAATTTTCTATATGTTCACAAAACATACCTGAGTGTTGTAATTTTCTATATGTTCACAAAACATACCTGAGTGTTGTAATTTTCTATATGTTCACAAAACATACCTGAGTGTTGTAATTTTCTACATTCTCACAAAACATACCTGAGTGTTGTAATTTTCTATATGTTCACAACAAATACCCGAGTGTTGTAATTTTCTACATGTTCACAAAACATACCTGAGTGTTGTAATTTTCTATATGTTCACAAAACATACCTGAGTGTTGTAATTTTCTACATTCTCACAAAACATACCTGAGTGTTGTAATTTTCTATATGTTCACAAAACATACCTGAGTGTTGTAATTTTCTACATTCTCACAAAACATACCTGAGTGTTGTAATTTTCTACATGTTCACAAAACATACCTGAGTGTTGTAATTTTCTATATGTTCACAAAACATACCTGAGTGTTGTAATTTTCTACATGTTCACAAAACATACCTGAGTGTTGTAATTTTCTATATGTTCACAAAACATACCTGAGTGTTGTAATTTTCTATATGTTCACAAAACATACCTGAGTGTTGTAATTTTCTACATTCTCACAAAACATACCTGAGTGTTGTAATTTTCTATATGTTCACAAAACATACCTGAGTGTTGTAATTTTCTACATTCTCACAAAACATACCTGAGTGTTGTAATTTTCTATATGTTCACAAAACATACCTGAGTGTTGTAATTTTCTACATTCTCACAAAACATACCTGAGTGTTGTAATTTTCTACATTCTCACAAAACATACCTGAGTGTTGTAATTTTCTATATGTTCACAAAACATACCTGAGTGTTGTAATTTTCTATATGTTCACAAAACATACCTGAGTGTTGTAATTTTCTATATGTTCACAAAACATACCTGAGTGTTGTAATTTTCTATATGTTCACAAAACATATCTGAGTGTTGTAATTTTCTATATGTTCACAAAAAATACCTGAGTGTTGTAATTTTCTATATGTTCACAAAACATACCTGAGTGTTGTAATTTTCTATATGTTCACAAAAAATACCTGAGTGTTGTAATTTTCTACATGCTCACAAAACATACCTGAGTGTTGTAATTTTCTATATGTTCACAAAACATACTGCAGTGTTGTAATTTTCTATATGTTCACAAAACATACCTGATTGTTTTAATTTTCTACATGCTCACAAAACATACCTGAGTGTTGTAATTTTCTATATGTTCACAAAATCTATCTAAGTATTTTCTAGGAGTTCATGAGTCCCAGACCATATGCAAGTGTTACAATTTTCTATTTGTTTATTACCCAACTACATGTACCTGGATGTTGTAATTTTCTGTTTGTTCAAAAGATCCCAGAGTTGTGAATTTCAACTGTGTTCTGTTCAAATCACAAAGTATAAACTTTTCCCGATATTAAACTCGGCACAACATACCTGAGCTGTATAGTTTTCGAGGTATTTACTGATGTGATTGGCTGTTGACGAGGACACTGTAGCCCTGAGACCGATCTCAGTCAGCCTGGTGGGTAGTAAACATTTCAACAACAGTTCAACTCCTGTGGGTCCCAGGTGGTTGTGAGACACCTCTAACTTAGTCAGGGGAGAGGCTGGAAATAAAGCATAATAGGCAGGCTCAGTTAACAAGCAGAAGAATAAAGTCACATCTAAAGTGTACATAAAATAAAAAGCAACATGTGCCTCAAACAAAAAGTAACAGAAAACTTGAATGAAACCCTGTGCAGCTATACTTATTTATTCCAATGGCACTTAATTTATTTATTTATTTGATTGGTGTTTTACGCCGTACTCAAGAATATTTCCCTTATATGAGGACGGCCAGCATTAGGGAGCATACCAGGCAGATCCCGGGGGAAACCTATGACCATCCGCAGGTTGCTGGAAGACCTTCAATGGCATTTAATGTTGTGCACAAGAAAACTTATTAGTACACGTATATGGAAGCAGTTAGGTTAATGGATGCAGAAACAAAGCTCTGATGTCTTATCACCACATCCAACTCAGCTGCCTCCAGTTTAATAACGCAATGTGATTCATATATTTATCTGATTGATCACCATACAAGACATTTTATAAGTGAAAGAACACTGCATTGAACCAAAGCTCTTCAGTAGGTGCTGGACACAGCTCCTCTAACACCTAAAAGAAAAGACAACAAATAATATAACCTTAGTTATTGTGGAAGAGGGATGGGAACAGACCTAATGCGCCATGGCCATTTCGTTCTGCTGTGCTTGGAAACTGTTCAAATCGGCTTTCAGTCAGGAATTCTTACTGCGCCATGGGAAAGACCATGTTGTGTCGCCTGTACCCCACCCTCATGTGGCTAAAAACCAGGACAGTGTCTGTGTCACATCAGTGTGTTCTTAGGTTACGTAAATAACATGTGTTTGACTCGTTGAACTGACAACATGGGTCACTTTCAATTTTCTCAATGTCTGTGATATCTAGGTTTTGCCACATCGTAAAAACAAAAAGGTATGCTTTTAAACAGGGACAGTTCATAGATGCATATTGGGTTAACTGTTGTCTTTCTTTTTAACAAGCAGAAGTCAGTAATATCTAAACTAAATCCTCAAATGAGGATTACTGACACCATATATTTGCGCATCTTATCACTGAGTAACCATGAAACGAATTTATCCTGCAAAGACCAAATCAATTCAGTGCAGAATATCGATGTATAGGTGAATCACTCCAGCAACGTGACCACTGCATTCACAACCCAACAAAGGGAGATAACCTACTCAGCAGACACATTTGACGATGTCTTCAGGATTTGAGAAAATATCTGTACCCCATGTGACCATTGTTGACCGACGAAAAGCGGATTATTTTGTCTGATGCAGGAAAGATGTATGTATTTTAGTTCTGTCTACAAATAGGTTTACAAACACCAGATCTCAGACCTGCGGAGCGGAGCTCGGACCGGCAGACCAGAGTTCAAACCGGCAGAGCGGAGCTCAGACCGGCAGACCAGATCTCAGACCGACAGACTGGATCTCAGACTGACAGACTGCGTCTCAGATCGGCAGATCAGAGCTTTTGGGCTGAGCACAGGAAGGTACACTATATATACATGTACACACACTGACATATGATTTAAAAATTTTAAGAACGATGTTAAAACCAAATATATATACATTCAGACTATCAACATTAAAGATCACCATATCAAATTCAACAAACCTTTCAACACATCAGCCAGCAGAACCCTGTGATTCTGGAAGAGGTTCTTAGATAGCTGACAACTGATCAGCCCCAATCTCTCCAGTAATGGCAGTTGTTTGATAAGAGACACAAGAAACTGTGCACAGCCATCTCCAAGTGGATTATAATCGAAACGTAGACACCTCAAAACCTTGATGAACGCAAACAAGTATGTATATATTTATGATTATACTATTCCAAATTTGAACCATTACAAATATGAACCATTACTACGCATTTTCTGTATTTTAAGAGAAAAGATATGCCCATCTGTATACAAGATTGTAAAAAATAAATAACTTTAATATTATTTTTTTCTTAAAAATACTAAAAATTAAATTTTAGCACATTTAAGTTTTCTGTGGTAAGAAACTGTTTAATTTTGCTACCTGAAGTGCCTGCTGTCCAGACACCTGATTGGTCGATTTCTCAACAGCCTCAGCGAGATGCCTCAGTCCAGTAGCTGTGATCTGATTGGTTGATAAATCCACCTGTGACAAGTTAGGCAGAGACTCCAACACCTGAGCCAGACTCTTTATGCCAATGTCACCAATCTTGTTACCTGAAATTTAAAGAAAGTTTCAACAGAGGAACAACAAAGACAAATATAATGTTTTTGCTTAGTCTAAAATTATGCCAATGTATTCATTAAATGGTTCCTCCTTCACTTAGTTTGGAGAATGGCTGATATAAACAAGAAAACAATCAGACATTGCAAAGATGTATATACCCTTCCTGCCAGAAAAATAAATACAGCACAATCAGCCACTGCAAAGTATTAATATATTTTTAAGTGTACTTTGTTAAATTTATGCGATTTAAAAAAAACATGCCATATGATACCATATGTCCAGCACAAATTTGTAAATCAATGGAGCAGACAATGTGCCCAACGCCAGGTAACTTCTAAAACTGATTGAAATGTGAAAAAATAACCATTGTTCTCACAAATTTCCTTTGAAATATCAATGGCTAGAAAAATATGTGCAAGGGCAGACAACTTTAAAAAACAGATCGAAATGTGAGAAAACTAAACTGACAGCGCACACCATCATTTTGCACATTTCGCACAGAGATTGGTGTCTACCTTCCTAAATTTATAGTTTTGTGATTTTTCTGGTAAATCAATTTGTTTTGACACCTGAATACAAGTTGTACCTGGACTGGACTACTCAGTGTGACTGTACCTAAACTTAAAGGTGGAGCTCAGTGAAGTTTTCTGACAATGAAGAGCCCTGAATACAAAGTGTACCTGAACTGGACTACACAGTATGTGACTGTATCTAACCTTGAAGGTGGAGCTCAGTGAGGTTGTTTTGACACTGAAGAGCCCTGAATACAGGCTGTATATGGACTGGACTACACAGTGTGTGACTGTATCCAACCTTGAAGGTGGAGCTCAGTGAGGTTGCTCCGACACTGAAGAGCCCTGAATACAGGCTGTGTCTGGACTGAACAACACAGTGTGTGACTGTATCTAACTTTGAAACTTGAGCTCAGTGAGGTTGCTCCGACACTGAAGAGCCCTGAATACAGGCTGTGTCTGGACTGAACTACACTATGTGACTGTATCTAACCTTGAAGGTGGAGCTCAGTGAGGTTGTTCTGACACTGAAGAGCCCTGAATACAGGCTGTGTCTGGACTGAACTACACAGTGTGTGACTGTATCCAACCTTGAAGGTGGAGCTCAGTGAGGTTGCTCCAACACTGAAGAGCCCTGAATACAGGCTGTGTCTGGACTGAACTACACAGTATGTGACTGTATCTAACCTTGAAGGTGGAGCTCAGTGAGGTTGCTCTGACACTGAAGAGCCCTGAATACAGGCTGTGTCTGGACTGAACTACACAGTATGTGACTGTATCCAACCTTGAAGGTGGAGCTCAGTGAGGTTGCTCCGACACTGAAGAGCCCTGAATACAGGCTGTGTCTGGACTGAACTACACAGTATGTGACTGTATCTAACTTTGAAGGTGGAGCTCAGTGAGGTTGTTCTGACACTGAAGAGCCCTGAATACAGGCTGTGTCTGGACTGAACAACACAGTATGTGACTGTATCTAACCTTGAAGGTGGAGCTCAGTGAGGTTGCTCCGACACTGAAGAGCCCTGAATACAGGCTGTGTCTGAACTGAACAACACAGTGTTTGACTGTATCCAACCTTGAAGGTGGAGCTCAGTGAGGTTGTTCTGACACTGAAGAGCCCTGAATACAGGCTGAATCTGGACTGGAATACACAGTGTGTGACTGTACTTAACCTTGAAGGTGGAGCTCAGTGAGGTTGTTCTAACACCGAATAGCTCTGAATACAGGATATGTCTGGACTGAACTACACAGTATGTGACTGTATCTAACTTTGAAACTTGAGCTCAGTGAGGTTGTTCTGACACTGAAGAGCCCTGAATACAGGCTGTGTCTGGACTGAACTACACAGTGTGTGACTGTATCCAACCTTGAAGGTGGAGCTCAGTGAGGTTGCTCCGACACTGAAGAGCCCTGAATACAGGCTGTGTCTGGACTGAACTACACAGTATGTGACTGTATCTAACCTTGAAGGTGGAGCTCAGTGAGGTTGTTCTGACACTGAAGAGCCCTGAATACAGGCTGTACCTGGACTGGACGGAGGGACAAGTCTGTCAATGTTAACCGGCCTGTCTGGTTAGTTTGTCTCAGGAGAGTCTGAATATTCCTGTACACCACTGAAATAAAATTAAATGCATTTAAGTGACTTACTTCTGACGCATCATGGCAGCTACAAGAAAAGTACCTAAAGCAACAACAAAAAAAAAACAACCTGACAGACTAAACTGGAATTGTAATATTATATTTTACTGATTGTTACCAACGAGGAGTTTAACTGTAAAGCCAAATATTTGCCAACGAAAATCTAGTTTTTCAACATTAATGGTTATATGTAATAAACTTATACAAACTACGTTTTAATTTTGTTGTTGATCAGGATTTTTTTTCTTCATATTTGTTATATATTGCTATTCAAAAAAGTGTTAGAATGTATATAATAATATATGTAATGTGAAGTAGAGACCAGTTTTATGAGCTGCACAAGCCTGAGTGTATCTCTGCTGCAGAGGAGGAAGGTCCCAGCTCTCCACTACTGATCCCACCTAAAACATAGAGTACAGCATGATACCCAATGGCTTCAATCATGAATTAAACTGAAGATTGAAAACATTTCCTGACAGGTGTCAATTTTATTGGGGAAAAGAGAACACAAGGTACCTGAAATTTCTCTTGATATAAAGTTGCAACTGAGCTAGGAAGAGCTTGGTTTACAAGAGATAACCACCTTAATTGGCGAAAGGTGATTTTGTTGTGAAAATCACATGTATAACAATACTGGCTTCTTTTTTAAATCTAAGGCGATCCATAGTTAACCATGTAGATCAGTGAAAAGCAAATTCCCCAATACTGGCATAACAGCATAAAACTAAAGGCAATCCTGCTACTGGTTTTCCAAATGTAACGTTCGCAGCATAGACAATCTGTGCGTCAAAACAGACATCCATATACCAGCTGTCAACTAACATGGACTTTTGGGTCACTAGCAGCAAAGGCCACTTCTCAAAATGAAGCCTTACACAAACCATCTTGGAACGATGAGTTTTGAATAGTTAAATCAAGTTAAATCCATTCTCTTGTGCCCTCAATGCCCCCAAATTCATTCATCATCTGGGACAACTGCCTGCCAATTTTAGAAATATTTTTACATTGCCAATCTGATATACACAATTACTCAGCTAGAACCCTTAACCACAATCTTCACAAACCAATTTATCGCTCCACATCATCACTTCACACATGAAAAACCAAATGTCTGAGGGAGTGGAACAAATTTATATCCTTGTGTTTAAAGTCGATTCTACATCATTCTTTAAATCTAAACTGATATAACATTTACTCGTCATCTAATGGTTTGTTGCATAACAGAATGTCACTATCAATGTTTCCTGATTTTGGGGTAAAACAATTTCTTCAGAGCTTTACTCCCGCCAAATGCTAATACAGGTATAAATATGTCTGCTTACCATGATCCTGTACTATGTTAGCATATAAGTTGTCAATAATCAAAGTTTATATCTCAGTAGTACATATACAGAGATCAATGGAACTTATTGATGGATGACGTCTGATCAACTAAGTGTAAACTACTCTACTTCATGTATAAGTGTCAGACCTCCTCTCCCGTGGTCAGCACCAGGCTGATGGTGTCATCAGGGGAGAGCACTGCGCCATCCTGTGTACAAAGCTGTACCAGCGGCCTTGCACCATACAGGTTGTAGTATCTCTGAGAGGTCTGCTGGGCCAGCCAGGAAATTGGGCGCTCCACGTCACTGAAAACAGCACAAAAGACATTTATGCATTTCTAAACTACATGTAAACCATAACCACCTAGATGTTGGATGCTTGATACATGTACATTTGTAAATACTAACATACAACACTTAAAGTAACCCAAAAAGATATGATGATGTCATTCACAGTGTGAAGTCTACTTCCATTTATTCTTTTATCATTTTTACTGTGGCATAAAAGGCATTTAAAGTATGATAAACCATCTTATGCGGTCTTTTGGGACCACATCTTTATAATAGTCATATGACATCACATCAATTATAAGAATATCATCTATTTTTATTTCTACAAATTCCTTAAAAGTGGAGAAAACAAAAAAATGACAAAGTTCAGACAAAAGAGTGTGAAAAGTTATTCCTAAATGTGGTCCTCAATATTTTTTCTGATTTTTCCTTAAGGAGAAAAAGACACTTGAAAATAATTTTTGTATGGTGGGTATTTGGGACCACCTTTTGGTATTTATAGTCTTTGTTTAATAATGTCATAAATGAAGATGTAACACAGGTTTAATAAATATTTTTGCACTAGAATTTGTTCTTTTCTGCTAACAAATGTATTAAACCTCAATTTGGAACATATTTATTTTTTTAACATGTTCATAAATATTATGATAATTTAGGTTAAATACATATGTTTCGATATAAAAAACAAATTTACATTCAAATAAATTTATCAGACAATCATCACATCCTCATTTGGAGCATTACTATGCAACAACGATAAATACCAAAACTTGGTCCCAAATACCCACTATGCAAAATTATTTTCAAATATCCCTTTCCCTCGAAAAACAAAATCAAAAACAATATTAAAGATTATATTTGCAACTAAGTTTTGACGCTCTTTCATCTGATTTTGGAATCATTTTCATGTTTCCTTCTCTTTTAAGGTCAGGTTTGAACTCACTCCGCATCAGTGTACACACCTGGCAGGTACTGGAATCAAGAGCAGTTTATCCTTTACACGAACTTTGACCTTCATGGCAGCTGGTTGTGACACAGTTGACAACCTGCTGTCTGCAGGGGTGGGAATTGATGAAGGAACCGTGGGTTCTGACTGACTCATACTGCCTCTCTTGCTCGTAGAAACCTCGCAATTTCTAGCCAGTAAACGTGTGAGCTTAAGTTGTCTTGGTTTTTGTCTCCTTGTGGGCCTACCGCTGCCCACCACGGACGGACTTCTGCATACAACTGACCGGACTACTTGGCTGAAAAACTGGCCGATGTCAGGGTCATTGGAGTCATTCGAATCTTCAGCAGTGACCACCATCAAATCACCATCACCACCATCTTCAACATCACTGGGTTCCACACATTCTGGATCCAGATTTTCCGTATCAGACAAAACCTCATCTGAACGCTTTTGTCTCTTAACACATTCAGAACCCTCCCTTAAACCTGTTGTCATCAGCTTTTCTATCTCAGGATTCTTTCTTTTCTTGCTCAAGGGCCTCACATCATCAATCAGCCAATCATCTCCCACTATCTCATCGTCGTTAACAAGTGCTGGTCTGCTGTTGGAGGCCTTGTTGGAATTTATGCTAGAAGTCCTCTGACTGGTCATTTGAGAGTTACGTCTGAGGGCTGAGGAGCCAACCGCTGCTATTGCTGTCTTGTATGAATCTTTTGCAGATTCTGATTGGTTCACCGATGATGAAGGAATGTAAACCTCACTGTCAGAGTCACTGCTATCATCATCCATTTGCCTGAATTTATTGAGAATAAAAAAATGATCACTGTCAAAAAAAACTTTGTTTTCTCATGTGTCTACCTTTTAGTATACAGTAACAAAATTACAATGAAGATTTAACATAATTTTCATTTTGCAAGCACTTTCTATGATTTATCAGAAGCAAAATTGCTGAATTTAATATGGCTTTAATGTTTCACACTTTTACAATAAATCGATGATACTATTCGGTGACACTATTTACACAGTCATACACAAAAATACATTACACATCTTCATCTTCGGTAACATTTATGTTTTCTACTCAGCACTTTTCTGGATGATAATTTTGCATATATCAAATGCAAAAGGGGCCTCCGTGGCTCAGTCGGTTAGCGCGCTAGCGCAGCGTAATGACCCAGGAGCCTCTCACCAATGCAGTGGCTGTGAGTTCAAGTCCAGCCCATGCTGGCTTCCTCTCCGGCCGTAAGTGGGAAGGTCTGCCAGCAGCCTGCGGATGGTTGTGGTTTTCCCCCGGGCTGCGCCCGGTTTCCACCCACCATAATGCTGGCCGCCATTGTATAAGTGAAATATTCTTGAGTACGGCGTAAAACACCAATCAAATAAATAAATAAATCAAATGCAAAATATCTCAAATGACCACATTGAGTCATGCACACAGAAATACTTCAGGAAAATCAAAAAAAAAAAAAGAAAAAAGAATACAATCAGCTGATAAGTGTAAACAAAACCTTGATTAATACTGCACGGTATCAATTCAAACTAACCATGTGAGCAATCCCACCCATCATTTATCAAGAATTAGTTGACAACTATCAATTTGGCATAAATGTGTCAAACCTTGAACCTGTTCTCTTGCTGGACAAGCTGGGTGTATGCTGATGGCTGCTGGACTGTATGTCAGGTAACTCCGAATCAAGGGAGCTAACTTCTGCTTCCTCTGATTTGTTCTTTCTCAGAGATGTCAGATGATTCGACAACTTTTTTTTCACTGATGAACACAAAGCAAGATTTTAAGAATTTTCATTTAACTGTTGGCATATACAAAACTGAAGTCAAAATACCAGTCTACTCTCTTTATGCAGAGCCCAGTGTACTGCCGTCTACTACCTCTGCCGAAAAAGCTCACAAATCTGACCCAGATAGCCAATTAACACAATACAGAATGAATTAACATAATCCAGAATGCTTCCACATCCGGAAGCACAAACACTATTCTGTGCTACTTATAGATACATTTTCTTTTGCTCCTTTGGGCTGCCTTTTTTTTCCTGCTTATTGGGCAATATCAATTTGTAGGGCACACTTCAAAGTTCCATTCTTGGTATAAATTTGTGTGCTTTTCATCAACTGGACATGAGATGGACACAAGGCTTAAGTAGTGAATAGCCCCAGCATATCGAACTCTGACTGGGTGGATTTGACCGCAGTTTGGCAATTTTGTGAAAATTTCATTGGTCAAGCCCTGTCAGGAATTTGAGTGGAATTGTCTCTGGAGGCGGGGGTTATCTGACCCGTCACAGGTTTAGGGGCAGTGATATGAGGCCCAGCACTAACATGTAGATAATCTGTGGCCTGTGGTCTAAATTGTTAGGTGCTAGTTCAGTGAAATGCCATGCTGAAGACTTGGAAATCACACACCCAGTGTATTGACACCAGTTCCAACAGTGCTCGGCTGAAAGAAATCTTGCTTATAGGTTATGCCATGAAGGAATACACTGATACACAAAATCATGGAAACTGCAAATCAAGTCAAACAGCACTGGCGGCATAAAAATTCACCATTTACAGCAAAATTTCAGCACAACACAATGCATGAAGGCAGTGAATATGGCCAACATTGAAAGGCAACACCAATATGAATTTGTATTTCACAGGCAGAATAAACTCTTTTCCAATCTTGGAACAGGGTATGAAAATAAAACAAAAAGTTGACTATTATTTATGTGGATAACCCTGGCAATTTTTCCTCTTGAGGACATGTTTATATGATCAGAAAGCCCAGAAAAGCAGGGAAATCATTAAAAGACATGGAGACTGGTCAAAAAAACCCCCCAAAAACGGACTTTCAATATTCTGAGTTGGCTTGCCCGTAAAACTCAAAATAAAGAATGTGTTGCAGAAAGAGGTTGATGTTAAGAAAATTTGTCACGTCATACCTCCCAATTTGCTAAGAAGTCTGTTCTCCATCTCGCCACTTTTTTGTCTGTCCTCAGCACTCAGGGTGTCCTCAGTGCGCTCACGCCAAGATCGCAGGCAATCCAAGGCTGTGGAACCCTACGTTTGATAAACGATAAAGCACATAGAATGAATGAAGGTGTGAATGTATTTCAGCAATATCATGGTAGAAACATATTAGAACCAGGAAAGTTACAGCTTTGGACATCCGAATATCCGAATGATAGCATCCAAAATGTAAAAGAGCGAAGTCATAAATCACTTTGCATATATTTTAAATATGTTTGATTGGTGTTTTACGCTGTCTTCAAGAATATTTCACTTATATGACGGCGGCCAGCATTATGGTGGGTGGAAACCAGGCATAGCCCGGAGGAAACCCACGACTATCCCCAGGTTGCTGACAGACTAAATATGTTTAATATAGCTTTGCTAGCGACACTGAAGGAGCTACACATATTCTTTTTATCTGGCCCATCTATAAAAAAGTAACTGCACATGAAAAAATGATGTTCGACATAAATCAACAGGGGAAAGACAACGGAAAATTATATCATAAATCAGCGTTTGACAGCACTTAATTCCTTTCATTTTCTTTCACCTTACAAGAAAATCCACCTCAATAAGAAATGTTTTTTACAACTCACATCATCATCTTTAGCATGGAGATTTGCCCCATGGTCTATGAGGATGGTCATGACGTCTAGGTTCCCACAGTTGGCTGCGTCTAGTAAGGGTGTGACCCCTCCGCAGTGCTCCCCACCTCTGTCATTAATCCAGGCCCCGTGTGTTAACAGGTACTCCACAATCTCAGGGAAGTCATGATTGGCTGCCTCATGCAGAGGTAACCAGCCGCAGAAGTCACGAGGGTTCAGAGGATGGCCCTGGGAATAGCCCAAAAAACAGCCATAATCTTGTTGAAAACGAACAAAATGGCGCCAAACTGTAACTAGAACTCTAAATTATCAGGGCAAAACAATGTACGAAGTTTCAATTCAACATGATTGGTGAAAGGTGAATGGTCTCCAGTCAACAGCACCTAAGACTACATAAAAAACCACTGTAAACCTCTTATTGCATGCAAGGCCCTGAAAACAATGGAAACTGTTAAATCCAGAAAATTCTCTGTCTGAGAATGGCATGGGAGACATCTTCAGTTTCATGGTCAAGGAAATTATTCCATTATTTTTAATGGCAAAATATGAAATAAAGCAGTTGGTCAGAGGAAAGTCAAAGTATCATTCTTCCACTACATGTAAGCCTTGTCTCAAATTTATGATGAACAGAAAATTATAACTACAAAACATTTAAATGCGAAAAACTTGGACCCATAAAAATCAGTCAGATTCAAACTGACAAACTTGTAAATTTGAGACTATACACCCTTAATATCTTTTCATTCACATCTACAGATGTATCATAAGAAAAACATTCACCTGTTCCACAAGTTTCTTCACCTTCCGCAGGTTTCCCTCGATGCAGGCTCGGTGCAGCGGAGTCTCACCTTTTTCATTTCTCTGACAAAACAGCATAATTAGAATTTCTGTGTAAGCATTTGTTTACTTCACAACTAAGGATGTGACTGTTTTTTGAGCCTGGTATCAATTAAGCTCTAATCCACACACATGTACATACTATAAATTAATGATAATGTATCTTTGATATGATTGGATAAAACTGAACCTAGAAAAGACTTGCATTTTCTAAATAAGATCCCTTTTAAAAAGTGCATCTATCACAAGCAAGTATAAGATCATAAAATACTACTTTTTTGGTGCTGAAACCCACATTCTCCCAGTAAGATATCATCTTCCAAACAGACCTCAGGATACCTTTCTATTAAAGATCAACAAAACCCTATGAATCAGGCAAACTGAGTAACTTTGTCATTAATGAAATTTGAGGTCAAAAACGCATACAGTAATGCTGACATGAAAGAATAAACCATTACCATTATACGATAAGACGTTACCTTTGTGCTAAGAGCTGTAAAACGTCGCCCCACCCCGCGTTTGACCTGTGTTACTCCTCCAGCAGGTCGACCAGTCTCGTCACAACTGTCTGTACACAGGTAGAACGGAGACAACGGATAAAAGAAATTTTCTCACATGCCTGTACCAGACATTAGGGCAGGATACACTATAAGTGTGTAACATGAATCAATGAACTATTTATGAGTGGTGAAAAGTTGAGTGCTCGCAGTAAATCACCAAACATTGGCTAGTAAACTTTGTCTTTCCAAAATCTGATGCACAGCTTTCCATTCACAACGCAAGCTCAATGCATACAGGTTATGTCAAATTGCTGAAGAGCAAGTAATCTCCAGTGAACTTCATGTAAGGCAACATGGATAGGCACAATATGGATAGGCACAACACCACTGCCTATTTCCGTGAAGGCTCCCTAGAACAAACAGCTTAGATTCAATACTGTGTCTGTTCACAGAAATAATACAAATCAAATGTTATTATTTTCGTATGGGTTAACTCTGATTTCAGCTAACTTTCATGTACGAGGCAAGATCAAATCCCCACAATCTCTACAAAACCATTTGTTACACAGCCTTAGCCAGTCACACACTAAAACACAGATGTTCTCCAGAATGGAATAAACTTTCACCTTCGCTTAAATCCATTACTTCAACATCACTATTTAAAAGTAAATAAAAAATCATCTGCTAGAAAATAACTGAACTCTTGTGTATCCCTGCTTCTCCTAACTAATGTTGTTATCTGTTAAGATGTATTTATAAATCTTTTTATACATACTTTTGTAGATATATATTTGTGTTTGTCTATACCTTAACAACAGTCTAGTACACATACAGGTATATCTTTTATTTACTTTATTTAGCCTGAGATAGAACAAGCTCACTGGGCTTTCATCCCGCCAGCATGTTATATTATCCAGATTATATTCTGTATACGTAAATGAAACGTAATAAAAAAGTAAAAGAAAATTAGAAAAAAATTTAGAGGTTCGTTTTTCATGACTGAACTAGTATCTCCTTCATTATACATACAGAAGGTGGACAAAACAAGATAAAAATATAGGTGATGCAGCTTGATGAGTATTACATTAGTACAATGTTGCTGTAAAACTTCAGCGAGTGAGTAAGTGAGTGCTTCGGGTATAACGTCTTACTTAACAATTTTTCATCTAAGGACGAAGGAATCTTTAGCGTGCATGTAATCTGCCTCCCTGTCGCAGGACAGATTTCCACCGCTCTTTTATCTAATGCTGCTTCACTGAGACGTCTTACCAGAGGCATGTAAGGCGCCCCGTCCGAACCATTATACTGATACAAGTCAACCAGTCATTGCACTATTCCCTTTATTTGAACACCAAGCGAAGAAGTTAGAACTTCCTCTTTTAAGGTCTTAGGTGTGACTCGACCCAGGATTGACCCTGAACCTACCGCTCCCGAAGCGGGCGGTAAAACTTCAGACTGACTTAGCCACTTTAATTGTAGAAATATTATTGAGAGCATGTTCAGAATACCTGGAACATGTCAGGCTGGGTAAAACAAACTTCTTGCGGAGTCTTGGCTGGAAAGAACAATGGCATAATGATACAAACTGATTGATATGAGATAGCATAATAGTGTTACCGTCCGTCTCTGAGAGATCAGATATGGGAATATCATCCTCCTGGTCTTGGCTCCCCCCCTCTGAGCCCTCCCCATCTTCCTCATCTTCAGACTGCTCCCCATACTTCTCTATGATCTTCTCCAGTTTAGCCTCAGTCTGCCTTCTATGGTCATCCCGCTTAGCAGTTTCTTGAACTACTAGTAATGATCTCAGAGACTGGACCTGGTAAACCGTGAACAATGTATTAATGAGTCATACCCATTAATTAAACAACTTACAGCTTTAAAGTTACGTCATTATTGACAACACAGTAAGGTCCCGAACAATGTGACATCACCACCTTGCAGTGTCTTTTAACATGAAAGTAGTCATGCAAAGAAAAATCTACATTTATTTGTTTTATTGGTGTTTTATGTCATTTTCAAGAATATTTCACTTATACGACGGCGGTCAGCATTATGGTGGAAGGAAAACAGGCAGAGCCCAGGGGAAACCCCCAGAGCTGACAGAGCTTCCCATGTGTGGAAAAATCTACTGATAGATTACCACTATTTTTGCACTATTTACACTCAAACCCATATGGTTATTTATTTATTTATTTATTTGATTTGTGTTTTACGCCGTACTCAAGAATATTTCACTTATACGATGGTGGCCAGCATTATGGTGGGTGGAAACCGGGCACAGCCCGGGGGAAATCCATGACCATCCACAGGTTGCTGGCAGACCTTCCCACGTACGGCCGGAGAGGAAGCCAGCATGAGCTGGACTTGAACTCAGAGCGACCGCATTGGTGAGAGACTCCTGGGTCATTACGCTGCGATAGCGTGCTAACCAACTGAGCCACGGAGGCCCCCAAACCCATATGGGGTGAGTAACAAATTTATACACAACTTGCACGTATGGCCATGTTGGATCTCTTATAAAAGAAAGTTCCAATCCATCTGTTACTTACCTGAAGTTTACGATGTTTGGCCAGCCTGGCGTGTTCAAATGCTGCCAGGTAGGATTTCATGACATCACTGTATCCCAGACCACTCATTTCCTCCGCTTCTGCTATGTTTAACATAGTGCGACACATCTGGCACAAAAACAGTTTAAGATGAACATACAATGTTCAGAAAAGATCTACCAGACAGCACAATCATATTCATATTTTTCAAGTTTGATTCCATCTAAATACTGAATTATTTTATTTACTTATTTGTCGCCACGGCTTTGCTGCAAAATTGCTGAGATTACGTTATGACAAAATCATTTGTTTACTTACACAATGTATTTTCATTGGTATTTAAAGGGGTACAGAATCGATGCTGATTGGCTGACAGTGGAGATAGGAGATCACACCAGCCAATCAGAATCGATTCTATATCCCTTTGACATCATACTCAAAGAGTTAATACAGATACTTGACAGCAGTCATGTTAATGAATGCAAGAAGTCGTGGTACCCAGAGTCCTTTTTGGCTGGAACCTCACATATTTCCAGACTTAAAGCTGCAGCCGCAGCACTAGAGCTGGAGCAAATTTCATAAAGCCATTTCTGACTAAGGCAAAATTTAGGGACTGTTTTGGAAACTAAGAAAGCGAAGTTTTGACCATATCATGAACGTGTTCTTGAGACAAATGTGTCAAGATTACAACTTCCAACACCAAAAACTGAACTCTGTGACGAGGTTTTAAATTTTGACTTCAGCCAGAAATGACTTTGTGGAATCTACCCCAGGATTCAAGGTTGTAACTTCATTAATCAGGGTCTAATCAGCAGACAGGATAATAACTACAAGGATATGTTAACATGCAAATCTCATCCTAACTATGAATTCTCAACCTCTGTCTTTATAAAAAGGCAAAGTTAGATACCTTTGTCCTTATAAAAAAAGCAAAATTACATATCTTTGTCTTTACAAAAAGGCAAAGTTAGATACCTTTGCCTTAAGAAAAAGAAAAAGTTAGATACCTCAGTCTTTACAAAAAGGCAAAGTTAGATACCTTTTCTTTATAAAAAGGCAAAGTTAGATACCTTTGTCTTTACAAAAAGGCAAAAGTTAGATACCTTTCTATTTACATAAAGGTAAAGTTAGATACAGTTTATTCATTTAGCAATTAAACATGATATACAAAACAACATCCAATTAATGAATAAAAGATTTCTATGTATGAGCTCAGAATATAATTTTGTTCAGAATGTGCCAAATTACTCACGTTAACAAACCATGACAAAATTCACAGCTTTGTTGTTTAAATTACATGCACTATTGTAACACAGAATCTAGAACTAATAGTCTCACACAATTTACTGAATTACCACCACTGCAGCAATATAATGACTTTTTGATCTGATAATAAGATCTATAATCAAACAAAAATGTACAAAACATTTTTTGAAACCAGTTAAAATAACACAATAATTTAAAATTTAAAAATCACATTCAAATTTTGTAATACAGTAGGTACAAAATGAACTAGAACATTTCCTGTTTATTGAAATGGTTAGTGGATGCTTTCCATGATCAGATATCGCAAGCCCTCACTTGTTCATTGTCTCCTTGCCGACACTTCAGTTCTTTGTTGTAATATTCGATGGCCTTATCATATTGTTTGTCATCAGCATAGGTCTGAGCCAGTGACACATACACGGGTATCATATCCTTATCGCACCTCTGCTGTTTGACAGAGCAATCCAGCTGAAAATATATCATTACACAAACTGATATCATTATGTTTGCATTTGGGGTCTCAGTGCGGTGGGGTGGGGTCTCAATGAAGGGTAGATGGGTCTAAGTGAAGGGATGGTGGGTGGATCAGTGCACGCGGATGGGGTCTCAATGAAGCATAGAGGGGTTTAAGTGAAGAGATGGTGGGCAGATCAGTGCACACGGATGGGGTCTCAATGAAGGGTAGAGGGGTCTAAGAGAAGGGATGGTTGGCGGATCAGTGCACATGGATGGGATCTCAATGAAGGGTAGAGGGGTCTAAGTGAAGGGATGGTGGGCAGATCAGTGCATGCGGATGGGATCTTAATGAAGGGTAGAGGGGTCTAAGTGAAGGGATGGTGGGCAGATCGGTGCACACGGATGAGGTCTCCATGAAGGGTAGAGGGGTCTAAGTGAAGGGATGGTGGGTGGATCAGTGCATGCGGATGGGGTCTCAATGAAGCATAGAGAGGTTTAAGTGAAGAGATGGTGGGCGGATCAGTGCACACAGATGGGATCTCAGTCAAGGGTAGAGGGGTTTAAGTGAAGGGACAGTGGGCGGATCAGTGCACAAGGATGGGGTCTCAGTCAAGGGTAGAGAGGTCTAAGAGAAGGGATGGTGGGCAGATCAGTGCACACGGATGGGGTCTAAATGAAGGGTAGAGGGGTCTTAAGTGAAGGGATGGTGGGCTGATCAGTGCACATGGATGGGGTCTCAATGAAGGGTGGAGGGGTCTAAGTGAAGGTGGAGGAGGTTTAATTAATCAGGGTGGGGGTGATGGTGGAGGTGAGGGTAGGATTCTGTTCAAGCAGTCCAAGAGAACTTAGTAGTCTTGTTTTTCAGCAGTTGCTTAAAGAACTTATCAAACATTAGGATACCCTGGATAAAATGTCACTTCATCAAATAATGACCATTACACAACAGTTACCAGATTTAGGTAGAAGTGAATGGCCTGTTTGTAGCTTGCAATTCCTGCTGCCAGATCGCCAAGTTTCTCGTACAGGCGAGCCCTCTCTGCAAGATCATCAGGTGCGACAGTGTCAAGGTCATCTGTTAATTCTTCCATCCTAACAACTGAAAAAGACAAAAGCAATGTTTAGAAAAACTTTAAAATATAGAGTAACGAAAAATTAGAACAGCTTGAAATGTCCCTACTGAAATACTTCAACATCTACACATGTACATGCGCCGAATGTTATAAATATACTATCAAATGCTGTCTTGATGAGGCATCATTCTTAACATCTGATTAACATTTAATTGACTGTCTGTCGTGAAAACTGGAATGCCAAAAGTATACCACCAAATTTTTGCAAGTTACAGATAAACTTTCAAATCTATCAATGAGCATACCACACCTTATTGGTGAAAAAGACAACTCAATGATTGGCCACATGAGCGTCGTCAATCCTTACTGTCACCAGGAATCAGAACAACAAAATTTCCTGTCCGCAACTGTGTTTGAACCCGCACCTCCTGTGTCTTATAGGAAACAAGAACAGCTGGACATGTTAGAAGGAGAAGTCCACAAACTCCCTACCCGTGAGAGGATTTGAACGTGCACCTCATCTTCTCTGGTCATTGAAAGGCAAGCATCCTAATTAACCATTCAGCCAAGAATATTTTCTGACAGTCATAACAGGTATAACTCTGATCTAACCTGTATTGTATGATTTCTGGATTTGTTTTCCATCCAGGACAGTTGCAGCACCCAGTTTATGAGCGTGTTTTAATGTGCGTCGTGAACTGCTGTAGTCTCCCAGCTGGCTGTATAACTGAAACCAGTACAAATCAGTTGTGTCGGTCTAACATCTTTCACTCAGGATTGTTTTCAAAATTGAAATTTTCAAGTGAAATCATTCACAAACAAATAATATTAAAAAAGAAATGAGATACTTTTCTGTCTAATAAGTATTTAACATGCATCCATAAGGCGAAATTTCCACTCTTTTAGGCCATACACAACCAAATTAGATATCAGACATGTAAAAATGCAAAAAATGCTTAATGTGACTTGCATTGTAAATTTTAAGACATGCATTGACAAGGCTGATATTTTGTGCAAGGTAGTTACTTGGTTATTCCAAAATAGAAGCAAAGATTTGAATGCGTTGGCGCTGATCGTTTTTGTGCCCAAAAGCTCTAGCATAACCCTTTAAAGCTTGATTTTAGTGTTTAGAAGTCTAGACGGACTATTTGAAAGTTTCAATGGTCAGTGTTTTACAGCTGCTATGTTCTAACATGTTGCGAAAAAACTTTTTTATAAATATGACATCCACACTAAAAATAACTTTGAGGATATGACTCTAAAACGAAGACTAAGTTCAAAGTGATCACTTTAATACCCAATACCCAGATAATCATTTTTAACCGTCCAAATAAGAGCCCTACTTATTTATTTATCTGATTGGTTTTTTATGCCGTATTCAAGAGATATTTCACTTATACGGCGGCAGTCAGCATTATGGTGGGTGGAAACCCGGCAGAGCCCGGGGGAAACCCATGACCATTAACAGGTTGCTGCCAGACCTTCCCACTTACGGCCGGAGAGGAAGCCAGCATGAGCTGGACTTGAACTCACAGCAACCGCATTGGTGAGAGACTCCTGGGTCATTACACTGCGCTAGCGCGAAGAGCCCTACTTAAACTGGGACTATGTTAGATGTTTTCCCTTCATATTGTTCATTCTTGTTAATCTAAAATTCCTATATCTTTCATCAGGCAGAATAAAAAAAAGCATATTTCCCTTTCAAGGTTACCCCCAATGAAAGAAATGACAAAGATCATCTGTTCATACCAGAGATTTCTGTGTCAGAGCCTCACTCTCCAGCTGCTTATCTTTAAGTTTCTTTGCGCATTTCTGAGCCTCATCAATTTGTCGCAGAGCTTGACTGAGGTTGCCATGGCGCTGGTACATACATGACAAGGCAAACTGACAGCGGTATAAGTCATCAAACAGCTGGAATTTTCTGTGTAAAGTATAAAAAAAATTCCTCCTCTTACAAAAAACAAACAAGTGACAGCTACATTTACACTGAATATTCTCATAATGACAGAAAAAAAAGTGAACTACAATAAAATAAAACATCTTCTTAACAATTCAGACTAAACAGTACAACAAAATGTCTTTTAACAATTCAGTTTTAAATTTTAGTCCAAATTTCTTCATTCTTCTTTATAAAAGTAACATGATCTTTTTAGAGCATTAGTTTTTGATGGTCCACCATCAATGATCAATTTCCTAATTACAGCAATTAGCAGTCCATGTGACCCAAAAGCCACTAATGGTTATGCAGGGATGAGACAGACACTAGGATGAAGAGAAAACTATACAGCATAAACCATAATTTTGTCATTTTTAGCATTTCTGCATAAATTCTGAACATTTTTTGTAAAAAAATAAAGAGGAATTTCTCCAAATAGGAGGACAAATCTCATGCTTGTTATGGTAGGTGGATAATTACTGATGTAGGTTCAATAAATACAGTCTCACCAATGCGGTGGCTGTGAGTTCAAGTCCAGCTCATGCTGGCTTCCTCTCCGGCCGTAAGTGGGAAGGTCTGCCAGCAACCTGCGGATGGTCGTGGGTTTCCCCCGGGCTCTGCCCGGTTTCCACCCACCATAATGCTGGCCGCCGTCGTATAAGTGAAATATTCTTGAGTACGGCGTAAAACACCAATCAAATAAATAAATAAATAAATCAATAAATACAGCCTAATGTCCACACAAAACCATTTTGTTACAATCATTAACATCTCATTTTATGTGTATGAGCAAAACAGAAATGTCATATTTTGTAGCTGTTAACCGCAGACAAGCTGCATATCCAAAATAGTAAATGTGGAATCATATGTTTGGATTTCACAGTGACAATAAGAACAGGGGAGTTTCGAGTTAGATCTCTTTTATCGTTTAAGTAAAAAAACAGTCCATCTGTATCATGTGACCTGTGAAAATATAAGGCAACTATTTTTGATCACATTTACTATAACATGGGCATCTGAAAAAGTTGGACAAAAAGTAAGTATGACTACACAAATGTTCAGGAGCTGAACATTTGTGAACTAGA
Organism: Liolophura sinensis; assembly: GCF_032854445.1. Taxonomy (NCBI): domain Eukaryota; kingdom Metazoa; phylum Mollusca; class Polyplacophora; order Chitonida; family Chitonidae; genus Liolophura; species Liolophura sinensis. The sequence goes on from NC_088299.1 coordinate 5,557,092, forward strand.
GAAATGAGAAATCAAGAAAGAGGTGCCAATTGTGCCTCTGGAACATGGTGAAGCTGTCACGACCATCCGCAGGTTACTGAAAGACCTTCCCATGTATGGCCTGAGAGGAAGCCAGCACGAGCTGGACTTGAACTCACAATACATTTAAACGATGCTAGCTGAATACAACATGATCTCAAAACAAAGTCAGAATCAGATAGTTCATTTTACAAAACACCTGTACACACTTACTCATTTTTGTCAATAGCCTGCTTTATGTAGTCTGCTGCTAGCTTCAATTCTCCCCGCCCATCATATATCAGACCTGTCAAAATAAATAGTACTTTTGATCAAACACATTCAACATTAAACTGTTGTTAAATCACTGGATCAGAAATAATGCCCAAACATTATATTTGTAACCAGGTAAGATCATCATTAAAAATATGATCACTGGGTGTAAAGATTTTACTGACATTTTCATAGAAGTCTATTTTCTCAAAGTGTGAATTTCTCTAAAATCTTAATATATTTCATTCTCCAGAATAAGAAAAATTTGTTCCCTACCAACCAATCTTCTTTTTCTTGACATTTTCTGTATAAACACTTAAGATCATTGTTTAACAACATGTTTGTTGCATGTACCCTGACTGACTCTTCCACAACTCTAAAGTTTTTATAGGGGTTTAATATGAGATTTTTCAAAATAATTTTCTCTTTAGTCATGTTAATTTTCTATCTCTGTCCTATCTTTATCATAAACCAAGATAAAAAAAGAACTCAGTGCTGCTTGATCCTATTTTTCTGGTAATAAGTTACGCCAAACAAAATATTTTTTAAGGATTGACTAAACTACAGTCTTGAAAATTGTCTATTTCCAAAATGGTCATGTTCCATCCAACAAACATTTTTTAAGAATGGCCTGAGTTGCTGTAAAAGACCCCATAAGATACTGTACAATTACCTAGATTCAACAGAAGGCGGGCTTTCATCTGCATGTGTTCATCTCTCTTGATGGACCCCTTCAGCTTTTCGCACACCTCCAAGCTGTGGATGAAGGCCTTCTCCGCCTGCTGGGATGCCTTGTTCACAGCGGGTCTCTCTCGTACTCCCTCAGATTTCAGCAAATAAGTCCGCCCTAAAGTTGCCCATGCCCGCTGCTCTTCTAATGTATCACCACACACTTTTGCTAATTCCAAGTAACGATTCTGATGACTCAAGGCTTTCTCAAAGTCACCGATCTCTGAGAAGCATTCACCGATTTTGCGACATGCTATGGCAGAACCTATTCTATCATCCAATGCTTCGCTCAACGCAAGTTCTGAATAATGCTCGGCAATCGCGTCTTGGTATAGTCCTGAAAAGTGAAATAAATGTGACAAAATAATTGACAGCAGAAGTTAAGTTGAGTAAGAAGGAAATGTCAGGTGTATATACCTTCCAAGTTACAGTTAGAACTGTGCACAATTTCGTGTGACAGATATATCCGTTTAACAGTTCTATGGAAAATCAGATGACATATACATGTATCTAATAAAGATTTATATATTTATTTGGTTTGTGTTTTATGCCATACTCAAGAGTATTTCACTTATTCAGCAACGGCCAGCATTATGGTGGGCAGAAACTGAGCAGAGAATGGGGGCAAAACTCACGACTATGTACTAAAGAATGTGTAAAATAGGTAAAATGCCAGGTGAATTACTCAGAGAAAAGAATCACTATTTGTAAGCAATGGTATCCTAAAAGTTAATTACTTTATCTTTTTGCATATTAATGAGCAACTTTCAGTGCAATTTATGCACCTTATTTATTTAATGTTGGACCGCACTGATTGAAGTTGATCCATTTCAGGGCTGCATGAAAAGTACAATTTTACCTGTCACTATTTACACAAAGTAATGTCTTTAGAATATCCCTGAATAAATACCTTACAAGCATATGGAAAAGTTAAAGGATTCAGTATCAAGGCATATCTACCTTTGCTCCAGGGGCCGATATTTAACCCCATTCCCAGTGATCTGTGATCCCCAAAATATATTGTTTTGCAATAAAATTTTCAAACTTGTAACCCCACAGGACCTTTCCCAAAATTTGTGGATATGCCCTCAGTATTTGAAGATGACACACAATCAACAGCTTACCATTTTTGGCCAGCAGTTCACCAATGACATTACACAGCTTAGCCACTTCTTTCAGGTTGTCTTTTCTTTCCGCTCTCTTCTTTTCCTTTCTTAGTCCTGGTACATACATGAAAAAAACATACACACACAAATTAACACAGTAAAAACCATTTCCCATATTTATTAAACTTATGTTCAAAAATGTAAGACTAACAGAAGGCTTACATTTCCTTTTTGTGCAAAAGACTACCATTGAAAATTAGCCCACTACAGTGTACCAGGTAAAGAAGTAATTGAAGTGAAATAGGAACTTTGGCCAAAGCAAGAGGCTCAATTTTTATAGAAGTAACAAGCTGCTGTTATATGGCAACCAACATGTAATAAACCGCCCGTAATATAAACAAATCATGAAAGGGAAACATCAAGGCTGAATTTGCTGTTCCAGTCTGTCCGTTATACACATTCCAGTCCTTATGATGCACAGCTGTAAGATGTCAAATAACTGGATGAAACAAGGCTTAGGCAATATGGATTAGTTGCGGAATGTAACTCTAAAATCGAGCACCCCAGTTGCGAGAGTTACGGCGAGAAACAGCTCCAAATGTGCTGAACTGGGAGTAAGAAACATTTGAAGCTCTTCACACAGGCATTAAATCTTCCCTAGGATAAATTGGCAACCATGTGGTCTCTGCAATTAACTAAACTGTTGTGAGACTCACAAAACCAAAAGGGTCCGCAGCAAAAAATAAAATAGTCACATTTTCCGAGCCTATTCCTAATGAGTTATCAAGATTATAGGGAGAGTTACATTACGTAGCTAGCGGTGGATAACCTTCAGTCTGTTAGACCCAATGGAGTACCACTGCTTCCTATAAAATCATTCTAGATTGGACCTACACTGTACTTCAATTTAAAACTTCATGCAAACTAGAAACTTTTCCAAATGACACTGCGAAGAAGAAACTGGAAAGGCAAGGGGATTAGTAATCAACTGTTTTCCAAACTTTATTACCAAGGGACCCTACAACCATGACTTTTGTCAATTTGCAATCCCCAGCCAAGGGGACCACACTTTTCTTGGACCAAAATCACCTCCTGTTTTGCTCATACTGATCATCTCCAGTGTATGACCCAGTAAAACTTCAAACAGATTCTTCTATAATCAAGACAGAAATGCTCATCCTGGCCAGATGCAGAGATGCCAACCTCAACTTAAGCCAATTTGTAGTCTGGAAAACAAAATCTGTAGTTTACTGTCATTAACACCCACATAGTGGGAGTGGGCGAGTGACTGATGTTTCACGTCGTGTTTAACAGTATTTCAGCCATGACGACAGTCCGACACGGACAGCATGGGGGTGAGTGGATATGCCAACTCTGGAGGAAGTGAAAAATAAATAAAAAATCAAAGCAATTTCTTTAATGCTTCAAGCTTTATTTTTCCAATACAAAAAGTCCTTTGCCACAAAAACACTTTCTGTAGACTTCTCTCATGTGTGTATTTGTGTTGTATCGCCTTGAAGATTAACACTGCTGGAAAACTTAAGATATTAACAATTAGTATCCAACACTGTGACTGTTTCTATTCAATTGAATTAAGTCCCCTGTAAGTGGCACTCTTGGCCATTGATTAAAAGTCTGCAGTAAACTCTTGTTGAAAACAGGGTTTGTCTCTGGCTTGCATGTCAGTTTTTGTGATCATTAGACTCTGAAGCAGGGGAACACCCATACTGGGATGGAATTCTGTCTGGTTCTTACGCACAGTGGAGAAAATTCTCTCAGAATCAGCATTGCTGTGAGGGATTACCAGTATTCCCAACATCACATGTGACAACACTTTGTACTTTGGCTGTGTGGTATCCAGTTGCTTTAACTGTCCTAACAAATGCCAAGACTGGTCAATTCTCATGTCTGGGTCCACTGAAGGCAGCAGATCTACCTTTTACATAAGAAACTCCATCTGCAAGTCATCTTCTGTGGCATCATCTGGCATTATACAGGGAAACCTACGCACAAAGTATAGTAGGTCAGAGAACTTTGCCTCTGTTCTCCTCAACATTATTGGCGTTTTGCAGCACAGGGTCATTGAGAGGGAACTTTTGAGTGATGTAAGTGGCAGCAGTTGCATAGTATTTCCTCACACAGTCAAAGAACAGGTTTCTGTCCTTAGGGGTCATCAGGCCCTGTTCCTTGCACTGCTCCATGTAACACCTGGCATTTTGTCTGATGACGATATCTTCTCTGGACCTGCAATTTTCTCTCATGGAAGTCAAGAGTCTGCAAGTTTTCAGCTTTGGTGATGGCATCTGGAGTAATAAACCTAACCAGCAACTTGGTTAGAAATGTGACACACTTAGAGTGAACCAAGTGGATCATGGGTTCCTCTCTCTGTAGCACTAGGTTCCTGGTGTTGAATGTTGGAATAGCTGCTAATAGGAAAAGGCAGTAGAGCTTGGTGTTTGGATCTGTCAAGGCATGCGGAACTCTCTCAGGTCTTGACTTTAAGTTGCCACTGGAAGTGTCTTTCTGCAATTGTAAAAGAAAAGAAAATTGGTTTAAAAACAAATAAAAAGCATAAAAAATTTATATTAAACAGTGGTGATATGGCTGCTTGGGTGTCTAATGCCCTATCCACTGTGCACAACTAATGCATCATTGAGGGCTGTACATTACTGTGTGTGACAGTATTTATCATATACATGTACAATACATATCTACTCTAAACATTAACAATTGTTTTTTTTTATTGAAGTGGAGGAATGTACATATCATACGTACATTCCTCCACTTCAATACATGTTAGGGGAGACAATTTGCTAAGGGAAAGATATCTCTATCTCCAATGTTGGCCTAAATTAATGTATGTAGAAAAAAATAACAACACGTATTCAGATATGTGATTCCTTATAATTTATTTACACATATCATATGTGTAAATACATTATAAGGAATCACATATCTGAATTAGGCCAACATGGGAGATAGAGGTATCTTTCCCTTAGCAAATTGTCTCCCATAACATGTATGAAAATTATGAAAGGCATTAACACTATGTTTCTTAATTGTTGATGGGATAAAAAAACATGCCAATCAGCCATGCCTCATAACTTTAGACATGTTAGAGGGCAGGAAAGCTGTTTGCAAACTTTATGGAGTCTGTATATATAAGAAGCTACAGAAAACAATTGTGGTTACTAAATATAAAAAATATGAATTTCATATTCTTGATTTGCAACTGAACTACAGCTTTATGTAACAGATTACCTCAGTTAGCTTCCATTTGCGACCGGTTTTCACTGAAGTAGCACACTCCTGCTCAAAGAATTGAGAAAGTGGTGCCCACATCTTCAACAGCCTGTCAATTGAAGCGGCTAGTGACAGCCAACGTGTGTTTGTATGCTTTAGAATTCCTAAAGTGTCACTTCCACATTGTTCTTGAAACTCCATCAAGCTCTTGGTTCTGTTGGAGCTTTTCTCAATGTAGAAGTATACATCAACAAGCAACTCCTCAATGTTTGATACATGATTGATCTCACTGGCTGCTTTGGATGCAGCAAGGTGGCACAGATGACATGCACAACCAGCCACAAAGATATCTGGATGCTCCTGAATGACAAACCCTGCCACACCTTTATTTCGTCCCATCATCACATTTGCATTGTCACTACAAAAAGCCACACACTTTCTCCATTCTGAGTGTTCCTTCACTTCATTATCCAATAGTTTGAAAATATTTTCACCTGTACTATGCCCGTCACATGCTGAGAGGCTTTAAAGTCCAGTCTATACTCTACCGACAGCTGGATCATAGTATCTAATGACAACTGGATATATTTGATTAGAATACCCTCTATCATTGCTACCATCAGTAGCGATGCCAAAGACATTGTCCACAATCACTTGTGACAATTTTTGAACACAATCCTTAGACATCTCATGAATGATGTGAGTAGTTTTGGTTCGTTTACAAGAGAATGACTTGGCGATTTTGCTGTCTGGAAACATCTTATACATTAGTGGCGAAAGTTTGTCAGCAGTGGCGACAGGTACGTTGCATTCAACTAGAAAACTAGTCATCAGACATTCTGCCTTGATAACAGAGTTGTCAGAGCCACTCGACCGTGTGACTGTGTTGAAGTTCTCGATCGAATGGGTCTAACTTGCTGTGTTGATGTTGTCTCTGTGTTTCGGCGAAGCGATGTGAGTTTTTATATCGTACTGGCCACTGTGTTGGACCGAAATGTCACTTTTGCAAACTGTACACGTCGCGTAATGTACTCCCTTCCTCGATGGTCGAATACAGGGCCACATGGATGTATATTTATCATTGAACCGCTGATTATTCTTTCCCTGAAGTTGCTGAACGCCTTCCATCTTCCTTCTGGCTTCGGTCATGGCGGAAAACCTAACACACCTAGGAACAAGAACTTATGCATCTAGTTTACTCATTGGCCAGGTGTCCGAAAAAGCGCGAAAATCCAACCAATCAACGTTCGCGTTACACGCACTGACAAGGTTCATTCTCCCAGGATCGGCAGTTTTGGAAGCAACAAGGCCTCTCATGGAGACTGGGACAGGGTTGTGTGAAAATACGGATTTCAACATCCGAAATATATATTTTTTGTACTTTCGACATTTTTGTAGTAGCATAATATATTTTTTTCGTAGTTTCATGGTAACTGGTCGTAGTGTTGTTTTAAAATGGAAAATTCGTATAAAATACGAAAAATTCTTATGTGTTGGCATCTCTGCAGATGTCGCCTCTTCAAATTGCTAGTAAATCCAACAGAGCCGAAAACTACATGACCATCTCTGCTAGGCACAAAACACAACTGCCATATTCATCTCACAAGTTTTTGACAGCCCGCGTTACCTTGCAAGAAAATCATTTGGTTGCTTTCGTGTCCTTCCAACGTCAGAGCCGATGTTTTCGTGGGTTTATTGTTGTTGACTTTGGAAGGACCCGAGAGCAACTGAATGATTTTCTCGCGATGTAATGTGGGTTATCAAGAACATACGTGATCAACATGATGGTTGTGTTATGTGCCTAGCGGTAATGGTCATGTAGTTTTTGGCTCTGTTGTATTTACTAGCGACTGGAAGAGAGGACATCTGCCCGAGATGACCATTTCGGTCAACTACGAGTACGGGCAGACAGTTTTCTCTGCCCTAACATCGAGGTGTGACAGACAGCATGTAGAGCAGGTACGGTTATATCACAGGTAGCATTGTTGGCATCTGGGCCGTTATCCTTTAGGACGAAGAGACCGCCGTCAAAGCTACCTTAGACTAGGTCTAAGCTAAGGCTAAGCTGATCCCTCTCAAAGCTGGTCTTTATACCCATCAGGCCTGTGATTCTGGTCTTTAGGCCTATCCTGATAACGTTTACATTTAGCTTACGATAGGCCTGATGTCCGACCGCTACAAATTAGACATCATAATGCCCTAGTGTTGCATGTACGTTTAACATTATGTTGTTGTTGTACTGACTAGATCGTCAGATTTATATTAAGTTATGGACGAGCTAACATCACCACTTACTCTCCAGCTCCAAACTGTCGTCTGCATTCATTGTTAGGTTCTTCTAAAACACACCGACCTTCGGTCAATCACGCTCCTAAAGCCTTAAAAAATAAACATTCCATTCATATGATGTTCTCCGCCCTGAGAGCAGCCATTTTGTTTTTTCGCGGGTGATTGTTCAGCGCATGCGCACCTTCGTCCTTCGTCTTAAGTAAGCTGTCAAAGCACATCGACATTTGCTGTGGAAGGGTTCGGATAAGAACGTGGTATGTGACTAACATATCCCCCGTTCGTAACACGAACATGGCTTGAACTGCTATGAAAAGAGCAGCTGTGTGTGACTTGTATGTCTATATTTTCGTGCCGGGTACACGTACACGATCCGGTGTGTTATTGACTAGCATTACTGTAATGATTGGGGCCTCCATGGCCGAAGGGGTTAGCACGTCAGCAAGGCTCACCAATGCGTCGCTGTGAGTTCAAGTCCAGCTTATGTGGCTTCCTCTCTGGACGTCAGTGGGAAGGTGTGCCAGGCGTTGGTTTCCCCCTTGGACTCCCCCCTTCCATAAAACTGGCTACCACGGTGTAAGTGAAATATTCTTCAGTACCGATACGGCATAAAACACCAATAAAATATTTATTTATTTATTTGATTGGTGTTTTCCGCCGTACTCAAGAATATTTCACTTATACGACGGCGAGCAGTATTATGGTGGGAGGAAACCGGGCAGAGCCCGATGAAAACCCGTTATCATCCGCAGGTTACTGGCAGACCTTCCCACGTACCCAATCAAATAAATACATAGTCGTGACTGTATGTAGAATGCATACATATAGTAGACTTGGTACTGGTAGAGCTTCAGTTGACAGTATCCATAGCATCATGTTCAGGCCTGTGTGATTTATGTGGAATTTCAGGTTTGATGTGTAAACTAAAAATCATAATAAGTTTGCAAACAAAACAGACTACGTGATGCACTGATACTGTTTTCCTTGCAATATATTGCAGAAACAGTACAGTAGTAGGCACGCTCGCTATTCTTTATTACCACACGAGAGTGCCTTGTGGTGCTCTGGGCATCTGTGGTTGTGAGGAGGTTGAAGTACATAAAGTGAAGTGGGATGTGTGGTGTTCGACTTCAACCACAAGACACAAAAGATGCAGGTTCAACCTGGATTTCACTGCTCATCTCACAATTGGGCAAGCAATTGTGGTGAATTGATATAACCAGGCAACAGTGACAGTGATCTTTTGAGAACTTGTCTTCAACCAGTATGGGTTATTTATCTACATATGTCCATATATATGTTACATGTTGGACAGTTCGGAAGTATAATCAAGGCAACAGTTGGTGGTTTACCCCAGGCACTCTAGTCCCTTACTTCCACAAAGCTTACCACAGTTGCATATGTATATGAAATTCCAGCAGAGAAAATATTGCTTTCAAACATTATTAAACCAACTACAAGTTATGTGCTAAAATGAAATTATAAGGAAACTGTTAGTTGAATGTAAAATTTAACATCAGGTGATATTTTTTCTTACTTTGAGATTTTTGTATAATAACAAGTGTATAATCAATTTTGTTTTGTAGTTTGGGTAAATCAAGAACATATGCGACATATTCAAAGAATCACAATGGACATGGAGTTAGAGACATCACTTTCTATCAGCAGAACTCTATGTCGGGTTGTAGAAGAAGCGTTTGGTCCCCATGGTGGAAAGTCTATGATAACCTCTGCGACTGGCAAAGTCCTCGTGACAACAAACGGAGGAACAATTCTGAAGGCTCTAAACCTAAGTCATCCTGTGGCTAAACTGATAGTTACATCGGCCATCCGTCATTCGGATGTGAATGGCTGTGGCAGTAAAACTTTTGTTCTATATGTGACAGGTGCTTTGGAAACAGTTCATAATATAACCAACAAACATTGTCACTCACAAAACAATAGTTTTGTCAGAAAGGCGTTTATTTTGAGGCTGTCTGAGAATTTGAAAAGGTTAACATACAGGCATATTGCCACAGAACTAGAAAAGTATTTAATAAGTTCAAAAATAATAGAACGTCTCAGCAGCTCTAGGTTGCGAGAGGTTGCCACCAATCTGATCCATACACAGTTATCTCCCTTGTTCTTCCCAGGCGTTGCAGAGCACCTCACAAAGTTGATGACTGAATTTTTAAACCAAGGTGGCAGTGGTCCAACTGACTTCATTAGGAATGCAAGACTAGTTGCTGAGAATTTTCATGAGTTGTGTATAAAGGTTGACTGCCAGAGTTACATGGAATCGGTGTGCTCAGAGGGAATTTTGATAAGAAGAGAATTCACAGTTCAACCCCCTGCTGAAAGCCATGGGTCTGTTAGACTTCTCATTTTAAAGTGTTCGCTGGATGACCATAACAGGGGACATTCAGATTCTCACAGGATTCGAATAAACCATGTAGATGTGCTGCACGATTCACTTGACCAAAAGCAGCGTCAAGCGGACAATTTCTTAGCATTTTGTCTAAAACATAAAATTGGTTTAATTTTGAGTACGGAAAAGTTGCTTCTGTCTGTCGTGCACAAATGCAGGTTGAGTAACATTGCTCTTGTGGAGTATGTTCCAGATTCTGATGCAGATAAACTGGCACGGTTGTGTCATATACAGCCGGTACACAGACTGACAGAGCTTTGCAGTGATGACTTTTGTGAAGTGTCTTCATTGAAAAGTGCAGTCTTTGGAGGAAGACATTTTGTTGAAATCCGTGTTGGTAATGCCATGTCAAGCGTGTTGGCAAAGCAGCTTGTGCTCTGTGGACCAACTGAAGGACTTTGCGATCAGGTGTCTCAGGCTCTACACAAAGCGTCAAAAGTCTTAACGTGGGTGCAGAATACTGGGTGCCAGTTTCGTGAGGATAAAAATTCAGAAGTGGCAGTGGAACACGACACAACAAGCAAGTGCAATGAGGATAATATTAACAGTGAAAACTATGCCTTTGGGAATACAGCAGACATGAATACTGCCTACCCACACCAAAATCTAGACTGGTTATTAATTCAAGGTGGAGGAACTTTTGAAATGTTTGTGGAGACATTTCTCAACAAGATTTGTGTCAATGACGATACGCATAAGCTAGCCTGTGAAGTTGTCAGAGGAGCAGTTTTTGAAGTGTTGCATACGCTGTATGGTAATATTCAACGAAGTTCAGACCAGTTGGCTAACAGATGTTACCTTAAATTGTACAAAGACTTTGGCCTCAAGGTAGACAAAGGTGAAGTTGTAGGCTTAGACAGTGGGACAGTTGAACTGGGAAGATTGTCAGACATTTTGGAGCCGCTTTCATGTAAAATTGCCTCTTTGGTAAAGGCACTGGAGTTAGTCTGCCAAATTTTAAGGATTGATTCCATTGTCAGTGTAAGAAAACTTCAAAATGTGTCTCCTGGTAGTCCATAAACATATTTAAAATGAAAAGTTTTTGCCTTCTTAATTTTTCATTTGATGATCTCTGCACTTCCTTGAATGACAACCTTCAAGTATGAGATTCTGAAGACAGATATGTGTACAAATAAATTTATTTATTATGTAGGCCATCATTAAAAAAATTCTTTGTTGTTAAAAAAAATAGCTTGGGTCAGTAGAGAATTCTTTGTAATTAAGCAAATGTTGAGAGAAAAATCTTAAAAAATATATCAAAATCCCAATAGAATATGTCACTTTTCTGGAGTGTGGATTGGGTTTCGACAATGAACATATTTTTAATGATGGCCTTAGCACCATATACATTGAAAAAGTTTTCAATGGTACAGTGATGATAAGTTTTGGTTGAAGGAAACCAAGAGTGCCCAAGATAAATCACCAACCTTTGGCAAAGTTACTGACAAACTTCCACACAAAATTTCTTACAGCAATACAGAGTGTTGGTGAAAGACAAGGGGCCTTCTACCAACATCAGACTGTATATCAGGGTTGTTCACAGCTTATCATCACCATGGCTCCAGAGATATTGGAAGCATTGGCTCGAATCAGATTATGTCTTCAGTTTGTGATAAATATTCTCTTCTTTGTGTCTGTGATAATGTTTGTTCTGAAGTTAAAAGGTAGGACATGTTTTATTTGTTTTGCCTGTTTTACTTTTAGGGTGGGTCATGATCGCATGGTAAAGATGCTGCCTCACAAGGTGTTGGACAAGGAATCTCAGAGATTTTCTCTAAGATCACTTGTTAAATCCAGGAAGTCTAATTTCCTGCTTTAAGATCTGACCTGTTGTATGAATGAAATGCATGTATTCTTGTGTAAGATAAAACTGAAATCAATCAGGTCAAGGTGTTGACGTTATTATAATTCTCTCTCAAAGATGTTCAAACTTCAAATCTACCTGATGTTACATTCATCAATAGCTTGTAAAGATCAGCAGAAAACAGAAAGTATATCCTTCACGTAAGCAAAATAGTTTTTGTATTTTCCTTTTTCGGTTGTGTGACAAAAAACAAGAATTAAAAGACTACATCTGCAGTTCCTGGGAGAATAATGTTCATGTTAATCGAAAAAATAAACATTTAACAAATTCAAATTTATTACGTCCGGTTTTTTTTTTTTCTCCAGCATTTTACTGTGAAAATGAAACATTCCTGAATTTAATGCACTTGATTTACGCATACAGGGAATCAGATTTACCCTTCTGTTTGAAGCGGGTTAAATGGTTACAGATTCATGGGTATAGTATGGTGTGTCTGTGCAAGTCCTGTTTTCAAATATTCTCACCCTTCGATCATGGGGATTCCATCCAGCCTCGCTTTCATTCCTTACGACTGCTTGGGGGTTCCCTAGTTCAAGATGGCAGCGATCGAAGGTTTCGATTTCTCAAGTAGATAGTTTTATAGGCTTTTGTACACCGGTGTGGTGCTGACAACTGGTAAAACAGGACGTACGTGAATGTGTTAACGTTTTTAAGTGTTCTTAACCCAGAGAATGGCATTTTGCTACGTCTGGAGAAATGGGCGCGTAGCTTTATTGTCGCTTTACCGGTCCACAGGTACAACAACAACGCGATCGCTGGCATCGGTGAATGAGTTTAGCTACGAGTGCTCACTTCGATCGCCTTTATCACCTCTTATACATGATACCAGGTTAGCACGTGTCAGGAAAGAATGTCAAAATAGTTATGATACTATATCACCTAGTACCATTATGGTTCTCCGTGGATGTTTGCATACCGGTATGATGAATACCTGCATGACGTATAGGTCCTTCTCGACCGACAATACGGACAGTACAGACGTACATGATGAACTCTTGGCACCAAACCTGAAAATAGAAAAACAGTTAATGAAGTTTATGGATATGTGGGAAATGCATAAAGCTATCAAACTTCTCCGTTTGTCAGTCCAAAACAACATAATACCGCACCAGACGGTTATTTTGAATTTATTACAGCAGCTGGCGAATTTGGGAGAAGTTGATTTCTTAGTAGAGATGCATCAGTTTCTGTTGGACGAGAAGCTTTGCTCCAATACGGCTTTTTACATGTGCTTGCAACAGGCATACTTTAACAGCGGAAGAATTGATGAAGGTGTTGATTTCCTGAGAAAGATTTACCACCTAACCAGAAAATACCAGGATATCGACACATATTTTGTCCTTCTGACCGTGATGATTTTGAGACACTTTCCTGACAAGGAGCCCATGATTAAAAGCGTTGTCACCGATTTAGCTCAGCGTGTTCCGTCTGATCATGAAGTAAGAGCTGGACTCTGGAAATGTTATATGTTGATGGGAAACTTCACCAAAGCAGATGACCTTGTTCAAGAATTTGGGAAAGACATGAAGCCATTCTTACCAATAATGGTAAATGATATCTGTTTGCAGAGAAATAAAGTGGATCAGGTAGACAGAAAGGAGGTTTTGGCTAATCTATTGGATTTTCCTGGATTGGGAAGAAAGCAGCAAGCTCTTCTCTATCAAACTTACATCTTTCTGTTGGGTAAGACTGTCATAATGACACTTTGTCAATTTTTTTTTTAAACCTATGCACAAAATCAATTTCTTAAAAGAGATTTGACTAGAATAATGTTATTCGAAGCAAAAGAAAAAAATAATAGCAAGATAGAGTAATGGAGAATGCAGAGACCACAAATAAGACCATATCATTAGTCTTAATATTAATGATACTGGGAAAACTTTTACTTTTTCTCTTTCAATATTAATTTCTTTAAAATCTGTTTTTTTATTATCCAGAATAAGAAAGAATTTCCCCACCAACCTAAACTACCTTTTTCTGATAGGGTTGGGTTACTCCAGCAAAGATTTTTTTATGAATGGCTTAATGCATCGAATTACAGTAACGATCTTTCAGTATGCTGTTCATGCATACTGAAATATTCTTGCTGTTTTATGGTGTAATTCGATCATTCACTTTAGAAATCTGTTCTGAAACTTACATGTACCATACCCAGAAGAACCTATGACTGCCATTTAAACTTAAAAATAGAAGAAAATGAGAATTAGAAAAATAAATCCATGTTTTTGTTCAAAACTAACTTGTCTGATTTAAGTTTTGTTTTACCTACAGAATGATTCTGTTTGTATTATCAGAGAAAAGGATAAAATTTTTAATTAATCTTGAAAATCATCCAATTTATGTCAAACGTACACTATCCTGTCAAAGACATATTTATATTGATTGGAAAGCATTGGAAAAACAAAAAACTTGATACGTGTAAAACCCCTCTAAATTGGATGATCTACTCGTTTTATTTTTATGCTATTTATTGATTTTGCTGTGTAAGCTCGCCGGTAAAACACAACATAAAATTTCTTTCACTAAAATAATAAATAAATATTAAAGCACAAAACTGAAACATGTTCATATAAATATTTACCAGCGATTCCCTTCTGATGTCTGATTGTTGTAGTTGAAGAAGCCAAGTATAAAGCAAGCCTGTTAGCTCTGAATAAAGCCAGACAGCAAGATGTTGTACTCAAGAAAGAAGCTTTCCTTCCTGTGATACAAGTGTTAAAAACACATGTGGCTGAATCCAGTGAAGGAGATGAACAAGAAAGCCTAGAGTCAGTCCTGACAGCTGTTAAAACCTGGCTAGAAGGAAGTGATAACTAAGGGAGAAATTTAGATCCATCATTAAAAATTGATGAGATATATGATTTTTTTTTTTTTGATTAATGTCACCATGAGAAAGGAAGCTCCATGATTTCACAGCTGTGAATACCGTAAATCTTCAAGCTTTTCAACCTCTTTAGCACTTTTTTCTGTGGAATTTATCACCACATGTATGTGACTGTTGTGAAAATGACATCAAAAAATGATTTGTTTGGGTCAATAAAGATGCAAGTTGCGTAAAACTGTGCAGATTATTTCTCTACACCCCAATGTTCTCTCAGAATGTTTACTGATTAAAATTAAACATTTGTCTCCCTTGTACAGGTGTCTCACATTTATTAGTTCTGTGAAGATATGCATGTATATATTTATTTAATAAAGAAATGATATTTACCCTGTACAGAAGAAGTTTTCATTTACAGTAAGAGGGGCCTCTGTGGTCGAGAGAGCGACCCCAGTGATTCAGTAAATGGTAGAGCGTCGGATGCAAGAGCGGTTGATCCGGGGTCAATCCTGGGTTGGGTCACACCTCAGACCTTAAAAGAGGAAGCTTTAGCTTCTTTGCTTGGCGTTCAGCATTAAGGGGATAGTGCAACAACTGGTTGACCCATATCAGCATAATGGCTCGGGTGGCGTCGGTCTCAGTGAAGCAGCACTAGATAAAAAGAGTGGTGGAAATCTTTCCTGCAACAAGGAGGCCCATTACAAGGATTCCTTTGTCGTCAAGTGACTAAAAAATTGTTAAATACGACGTTAAACCCTAATCACTTACGCACTCTATGGTTGAGATGTTTAGCTTGCCAGCTGGAGTCTCACCAATGTGATTGCTGTGAGGAAGCCAGCATGAGCTGTCCAGCCATACATGTATATGGGAAGGTCTTCCAGCAAGTTGCGGATGGTTGTGGGTTTCCCCCGGGCTTTGTCCAGTTTCCTCCCACCATATTGCTGGCTGTGGTCATAGCGAAATGACATGATAATGTTCAGGCTTATGATTGCATGGAGGAAACCAAAGTGCCCATACAGTAGTTACATGTACATGGAAGAAACCGAAGTGCCCATACAGTAGCTACATGTACATGGAGGAAACCGAAGTGTCCATTTAGTACCTACATTTACATTGAGGAAACCATTGTCCTGTGAAAGATACGCCTGACAAACTTCTTGAAAAAGGTTCTTCTCAAACAAGCAGGGCCTGGGTTTGAATCTTGGGGATTATGAGTCTTTGGCATATTTCACCTGACTGCTTCAGTGGCCTAATTGTTAGTGCATCCACCCTGAAGTCAGGAGACCCGGTATCAAACCCAGGTCAGGTCATGCCAAAGACTTCGGCATTTTGCTTCAGTGGCTCTGGCGGCATGCACTCACCTTGTCACAAGAAAGCACAGTGTATGTACACTCATCTATTGACGATTCACCAAATCACTGAAAAACTAAGTACAACATAAAATCCAAAGCATACATCCATAGAGCTGTTGGGTTTTGGAGAAGATTCACCAGTGACAACTCCTAATGTAAGGCACACAAGGTGCAGGTTCAATACCGGCCTTGGACGAAGCATATATAGATTTCTCGTGCTCTCACTGTTGTAGACACTGAGCTCACACTGTTTGTAGACACTGAGACACTGCGCGCACACTGTTTGTAGAGACTGAGCTCTCACTGTTTGTAGAGACTGAGCTCTCACTGTTTGTAGAGATTGAGCTCACACTGTTTGTAGGCACTGAGCTCTCACTGTTTGTAGACACTGAGCGTTCATTGTTTGTAGACACTGAGCTCTGTTTGTAGACATTGAGCTCTCACTGTTTGTAGACACTGAGCTTTCACTGTTTGTAGACATTGAGCTCACATGACTGACCATTTGTCTTACACCTATTCAGCAGGAAAGTATATGTCACATGTAGGAAAGTTTGTCAGTAACAGGTCAAAGGTGGCGGCCGTCGACAGTTTCCTCCGGCTATCCAGAACACTGATGACCATGTTTACATGTGAGTGAAAGATTCATAAGCATAGAGTTATAAACAATAAATCAATTAATCATTACTGTTAAGCCACAGGTTCAGTCTGTTGTATTATCAAACATCACACATCTAACACTATGTGGTCAGACTATATCGACAGGGGTCAAATGAAACTAATTTAAATAGACTCCACAAACTTTTTTAAAAACAGAATAATAAATGCATTTCTGAACAGAATAATCAAAAACTTGCAAATGACTGTGGGTTTCCCTTGGATTCTGCCAGTTTTTCTCCCATATAATACTGGTTGCTGTCCTATAAGTCAAATATTCTTAAGTATGGTGTAAAACACCAATAAAATAGTAGTAAGTAAATAAGAATGGTTAAGGAACCTAGATAAACTATAAACTGAAATAATTCACTTAAAGCTAACAGCTGTCTAAAGCAATCTCCTTTATTTTTTTCATTTAGAACAGTTTGGCAAATGTATACACGTAGATTTACATACATAAGGAAAATACTGTAATCAATAAAAAAGTTGACACTTTTGTCTAGTTCTGTAATGAAAAAAGGAATTCATTCACAACACAACAACAGTAAGCTTCACACAACAACATTTAAAGACGTTTTTTTATCAATATGAACATTGCCTATGGACGAACAGCCCACTGTTAGGCCTACAAACCAAACAGTACAATTTATTCCACATGTTCTATAAAGAGTTGTGCGTATTATATATATATAAAAGGTGAATACTACGTGCAACATGACACCAAATACAGCAGTAGGCCTATACCTTTTAAATTAATGTTTACATACAAGAAATAGGAGAAGTAAAAGTTCTACTTCTTTGCTTTAAAGTCTACAAGACTGTAAAACATAATCATTACATACTTGTACATCTGTAATCACAATAGAGGTTAACAGGAAGTAATTAACGCACAAGTACTCTAACCCGTACAAGACAGATAAACCAAACATAGCATGACTGAAACAGTGCTAATATACATAACCCAACAAGTTGTTGTTTGAACATTCAGGCAAGCACTTAATACATTTGCACGTACATGCATCTATATTTACACATAAAACACACAATAATTATATTCGCATTATGTATATAGATCTGCATTAACAAAATCGACCTTAAAACCTATATGTATTAGAAACAGCCATCAAGGCCTCATTCAGCCAATCAAAAAGAAACTTCCACTTTGTTTTACTGCTGGTCTTGTGAAACAGGTAAACTGATTGGTCGATTGTCAGGATATTAATGCCTTTAACAAGTCTGAAACCAGACTTCATCGTGCAGACTATGCTACAGATGTGCATGAAATCACAGTTTGCATAGTCATTTACACCTGATTTGTTGTTAAGTAGACGTACGTAAATCAAAATGATGACACATTTGTGCAAACAAACATGAAGTGTAACCAGGATAATGGTGATCAGTGAAAAAAAAAACAATGCTCATGATATATTTATAACAAATTAACCAAATTTCAGCAAATAATTTGTGCAAAAAGCACCTGAAAAAGCCATAGCTGCATAAGTAAAGATTCTCCTTATTAAGTAGAGACAATTAAGTATACAACCATATTCAAAAGCAACAAAATTTAATTGCCCCCTGAGTAACATCATCTAAAATTTGTGCCAAAAAGTGCACATTTGGAGGCAAAAAACTTGCATGTTTGCAGCAAGATACCACTTACTTTCCATACAAGGCCAATACATTTTAAGTTTCGAAAGTGTGCAACTTTGTCATGGAGAAAATTTTAAGTTATTTACCGCACATGTATATAACATAGATTCACATGCATCTCATAGACACCTAACAAAGAACATTTTTTTTTTTTAATTTAAACTAAAGACCAACAGTCCTTTGTCATTTTATTGGGGACTGGACAACCCTTGTTCTTCAGAATCACAACACAATGAATAGAACAAATTAACTATCTCCTGTGCCACGCACGTATACCTGTGCATGTATGTGTAAAGACTTCAAAAACACCATCCATAAACGTCACATGTAAGTGATCAACAGGTTGCCCAATCATCATGGAAAAAATCACACGCTGTCAGTGATGCTGGTTACATAAAGTTATCGTTGTTAAAATTACATAATATGTACAAGGAAATAAAATAAACTTCATCTCTAACACATTCCCATTCAGATCTTTAACCCAATTGAAATAGCCATCAGGCGGTAAAAAATGCTTTGGCATATATATATATACATTTATGTATGTATTGATGAAATATAGTGAGTCATCCTGTGATCAAAGGCTATATGACTACATCGAGAATAATGTTTGACATGTCTGATACACAGTTGTTTGACGGGGGCGAGAGGAGAGTTATCCCCCCTTATTGAAACATCTTATTGTTTTAAAAAATTCTCCACGATGCTGTTGAATTCAGTGTTATGGGTGAGATGTAACTTGTGGCGACCACCCTCAACGATTTCCAAACTGCAACGAAAAGTATACAGGATACATTACATTTAACTTTCATAGGATTATTCTCAGTACAGCATACACAATGTGACATTATCTTAGGGCTTCCAGAAATCAATCTGATTTGAATGTCGCTTAGCACCATGAAAAAAACGATATTGTTGCAATTTTGACAATACTTAAACACTACAGATGACCATGTTACAAAACTTCATTTCTTTAGCAATATGTATTAAAGACTTATGTTGTTACCAATCCATTTGTCTATTATACGGATAATCACTATTTCATTACTGTTCCTGTAACTCATGGCCCCAGTCACAAGAAGCTTTAATTATATTTTCCCACAAATTTTCCCACAGCTGACATAGAGACTTGCCCACCATCTTGATGGAAAGACATGTGATCTCCCCGATGGACGATAAAATTGTAAAGTTAAGAAAACTAGAGGTTCACTCTCTGAGGCTCGGATTGAAATGCATGTAATGTGGCAGGCTGTTTGGAGTTGCACGCAATATACTGGGCCCAGTTCCACTTCCTATCATAGAATTTTTTCTGCTGGATGACTAAGGCAGCTGTTTTGATTTCTGTTCTACAAAGTTGTCATAATGCTGCACTGAGTGACTGGGCTAAGATACAGATGTACTGTACTTACTGTGATGCTGGCTTCCTCTCCGCCCGTAGGTGGGAAGGTCTGTCAGCAACCTGCGGATAATTGTGGGTTTCCCCCCGGGGTTCTGCCCAGTTACCTTCCACCATAATACTGGCCACCGTCGTAGTGAAAATAGTGAAATATTCTTGAGTATGGCGTAAAACACCAATCAAATAAATGAATAAATAGATGTACTTACTGTGAGTTGCTGATGTTGTTGTGAAGAAATCGTGGGTGCTGTGTGTGAATGACGGGGGTCCTTACTGCCGTGAAGAATCAGCGTGTCACAGGTCACCTTCTGAAGGTCGTCCACACAGATGTTACCTGAAAGTTGTTCATCCAAATACTGTATTACATTAACAAACTGAACATCACAGTTTATTTATTTGATTCTAGTTCAACATCATACTTTAGAATTTTCACTGATACAAAGGCTAGTTAGTTTCTTTCATCACTATGATCTTTATTTATTTCTCTGATTCTTGTTTAACATACTATCACAAATTGTATAACTGATATGACTGCTTGTTTGATCAGCATCAATCTTTAATTATGTATTTGATACTTGTTAAACATAATATCTTTCCATGTTTCACTGATAGGACTGTTTGTTTGATCAGCATCATCTTTATTTATCTGGCTCATGTTTAACATGATATCTTACAATTTTGCACTGACATGACTGTTTGTTTGATCAGCATTGTCTTCATTTATCTGACCCATATTTAACACGATATCTTACAATTTTGAACTGATATGAATGTTTGTTTAATTAGCATTGTCTTTATTTATCTGACTCATGTGTAACATGACATCTTACTATTTCGCACTGACAGGACTGTTTGTTTGATCAGCATTAACTTTATTTATCTGACTCATGTTTAACATATCTTGCAGTTTTGCACTGATATGACTGTCTATTTGATCAGCATTATCTTTATTTATCTGACTCATGTTTAACATGACATCTTAGTATTTTGCACTGATAGGACTGTTTGCCTGATCAGCATTATCTTTATTTATCTGACTCATGTTTAACATATCTTGCAGTTTTGCACTGATATGACTGTTTGTTTGATCAGCATTATCTGACTCATGTTTATCATGATATCTTACTATTTTGCACAGATATGACATGTTTCTTTGATTGTTGTTTTACACCTTACTGAAGAATAATACTGCACTTATACTATGGGGGTCCATTTCATGGGTGGCGGAAACCAAGCACGTGGAGAAAAGCTCAGGCTGCACTTTCATAAAGCTGTTAGTCACATTTCTTGTAAATTTTTCATAAATGTTTAAGTTATAGCTCCATAAGACAACCTCATTTCCAAGGAAAGTTATACAAAACTGATTTACAAAGTTTCATAAAAGTGGCCCCAGACCTAAGCAATTTACTGACAGACTTTCTCACTTCTGTAAAGGTACAGATATGCACACTACTCTGGTGGAAGACAAGTAGTCACATGGGGACCATCAAAAAAAAACTGGCTCAGTGTAAGTATAATGCAGCTGGGTAGGGTGTCATGTCTGGTGTCAAGTCGGCATGATACTTCAGTGGCGGCAGCACTTTGGTGACATGGAATCGCCCCGCCCCAAGAGGACACAGTATATGTACACACACCTAATGACTCCTCGTCCTCATATGACTGAAAAATTGTTAAGTACGACTTTAAATCTCAAGCATTCATTCATTCATTCATTCAACCAAAATACCACGAATGCTAGGGGGAATGTAAAAATACCCTGTT
Organism: Liolophura sinensis; assembly: GCF_032854445.1. Taxonomy (NCBI): domain Eukaryota; kingdom Metazoa; phylum Mollusca; class Polyplacophora; order Chitonida; family Chitonidae; genus Liolophura; species Liolophura sinensis. The sequence goes on from NC_088299.1 coordinate 5,578,631, forward strand.
CAAGGCAAGCCTTGAATCCGCACGACATGTGCCTATTCACTTGAAAGACAAGCTCCTTAACCGCTTAACCATGTCGGGCTCTTTGATGATTCACTTGTGATCAGTTTAATATACCTGTGGAGGAAACTTAAGTGAGGAATTTCAGAGACTGAATAAGTGATGACTGAATGTACCTTTACGCTCAGTCCAGTACTGTCTCAGAGTGTTCATGCGAAGATTCCAGTTTGTTTTGAAGTAGTCTTCACCATAGTGATCTAATACAGGTAGCTTCATCCCATCTGTCCACTTGTCTAAAACAGAAACATAATTATCATATAACACAAGGATTGTTATAGCAGTTACATGATCACGTAGGACTCATTACATACAATTACATATCTGAAACAGAAACATAATTGTCCTATAACACTAGGATTGTTACCACAGTTACACGACCACGTAGGGCTCCTCACATACAACTGTATATCTGAAACAGAAACATAATTATCATATAACACTAGGATTGCTACAACAGTTACATGACCACATAGGCCTTATCACATACAATTACATATCTGAAACAGAAACATAATTATCATATAACACAAGGATTGCTGCAGCAGTTACACGACCACGTAGGACTCATCACATACAATTACATATTTGAAACAGAAACATAATTATCCTGTAACACTAGGATTGTTACCACAGTTACACGACTGTGGACTCCTCACATACAATTGCATATCTGAAACAGAAACATTATTATCCAAGTAAAACTCATCATGTTACATGCACACATGTCGGATGTCCTAACACATTTTTCAGAAAAAATGACTCAATCTGGGTGTCCCAAAGCTCTATAAACGAAATTTTTGGAAACTCAAGACATGCCAATTATTATCATAATCAATAGGCTCCTTGGGCTATGGTAGGTAAATAAGAATCTTTAGTTTAAAACCTTAAAGTGAAGTGATTCTGTCAAAGCTGTGTTAATCACATTAAAACCAATATATACATAAAGGCCAAAACTGTATCAACTGTTATTGGGATACATGTTCAATAGACACCAGACATACCTTACATGACCCTAAATTTCATCCATAACTAACTTACCCATTTTTCCTAATTCTGAGAGTTGTATTGCTTTCAGAAAGGTGTTTTAAGATTTGTTTGGAACATGGGATGATATTCTACTGGAAAATTGAAAGTTTCAGCACCAAAAATAATATCTGGTGACATTTACTCGCCTAGAGTAAGCATCTCAAGTTTAAAAGATCTACCCTAACTCTTCTACCTCTTTAACCCTCTCTGCAACCAATATTTTGAAACATTCTAAGAGAACTATGGAATGTAAAGAAATAATCTGCACTGCTTTATGAAGTCTGCATCTTTAATGAACAAAACACATTTTTAGCATCATTGTCATAAAAATTTTATCCATAAATTCCACTGAAAAAAAGTGATTTAGCGGCTGAAAATGTTGAAGATTTATAGTATATGTAGTAGGTCTCCAGTTATAACGTTTACCCTGGAAAATTAACAGATTGACGGACAGACAACATTATCCCATAATGCAATCTGTCACTGACGATGGGCATATCAAAACACTTGTACAAGGGGCATGCAATCAGAGGGCACTCAAGCTCTATATGAGTTTGCATGTACGTACTTGTCCTCCAGGCTGATTAGGACGTGTAAGGTGTGAGATACCCCAAAATATCTAGTTACAGCTACAATGATACCCTCAGGTATATATGTATATGTGGTTACAGCTGCAAAGACAACCCGTAATTAATTTATTTATGTATTTGATAGGTGTTACATGCCGTACTCAAGGATATTTCACTTACAGAACGGCAGCCTGCATAATGGTGATAGGATACTGAGGGGAAGCTCATGACTATCCACAGGTTGCTGGCAAACCTTGCCACATACGTGAGCTGGACCTGAACTCTAAAGCACTAAGCACTTTAAACCACCTCATACTAAAATGACTTGCAACTGACTCCTAACTAAACTTTGCAGGCTTATATTTTTCCTTTCGAATTCCCATCACTGGTGTGAACTGTCTGCCTGACGAGATAACATGCAAATGAGACAGCACAGAGATTTCCACAACGTAACATTCGCTCGTGGATCGCACATATACCAGCGTAAACTATAGGATAGGATATAAACGTGATCCTCCTTTCTATCGACCATGTATCATAAAATATCCATAACTCCCACCAATCTGCATAGCAGAACTAATGGTACATGTACATGGTAGCATAATTATGACACAATACCGTGTCTGACATCTGAAGTTCACTGAACGTCCCCTGTATACTATACAGGTGATGCTAAATCTGTCAACAGAGTTATGTTTCTAATATTTGAGCGAGTAAATGGGTCAAAGGGAAACCTAAGACAAAACTGAACATTTGATTGTCCACTTGTCAGTAGACATCCTAGTGTCTTAACTGTAGATGACCTTTAAAATTTTTTCTCGTCAGTAATATGCCCCTAAAAGGCTCAGTTCATCATAATGTGCCCTGGTACTTACTGCTGGTCAGACTTAAATCATGTTCTGTGATGAAGGCACTTGTCCCCCACACCACCAGCTTGTTCACGAATTCCGGGAACCTGGCTGCTAACTTCACAGCCACTGTACCCCCGTCTTCATAACCTAACACATCAAACTTTTTTGCACGCATCATCTGAGAACAAAAAAACACAAAGGTTTTCTTGAGAAATTATATTCTTCCAACTTGTACTGAAATTACATCTCGGAAAACAATTTCACATTGTGTGCCATTAAAAGCTCAATCATCTTAGATTAATTAAGATAAATACAGAGCTTGAAAGCTAATGATAACTTATTTATTAATTTGATTTCTTTTAGTGAAGCTGTGTTGAAGAATTTAACACCTATACAATGGCAATCAATTTAGATTTATTTATTTATTTGATTGGTGTTTTATGCTGTACTCAAAGATATATCCCTCTTATGACAGCAGCCAGCATTATGGTGGGAGGAAACTGGGCAGAGCCACGACTATGCGCAGGGTGCAATCAGTTTAGAGGTGGCGGAAACCAAAGTACCCAGGGTAAACTAACCAGATGCTAAAAATCACCCTTGGTCTTGGCATGTGTTTGGCAAGATGACATCCAAATACTGTGTATTTACTTTTGTAAATAAAGTACTCTGACCAATTTCATAAAATAAGTTCAACTGAAATCAATGATGCCACTGCAGCAGTGTTCCCCATCATGAGTAACAACAGCAAACACTGAGTCATATTTTGTTCTGTTTCACTGTATATAGATGAACTGATACACATACCTTCATCAGTCCTACGGCATCCTCTACGTCCTTGTCAAAGAACTCCAGTGCCCATTTCCTCTGAGGGGGGATACTCTTCCCATATCCCCTGGGGTCCAGAGCCACCAGAGTAAATTTGTCTTTGTCCAAACCCCGGAGCTGTGGCCCAAAGTCTATCCTGGTGGAGCCTGAAACCAAAATTCAGTACTCATTTATTTGACTGAATGCGTATACCCCAGAATTTTTTCACTGACACAATGAGAGGAGTTTTAAGGGTGGAGGAAACCAGCGTGCTGAGGGAAACTATCTACCTTTGGCAAGTTACTGATGAGGTTTTCCATATGTGACATACAGAGTACCAGTATCTCAAGTGACTGAATATTTACCAATTTATTTTATTGATATGCAAATGCATTTCAGGCACTAATTACTGTTATTTCATTTACATGTACATAACAAACGCCAAGCTTAGAGATAGTGAAAGGCTTCCATCTTAAAACATCATTCATAACCCTTACACCTATGATCAAATTATTTATAAAGGTGAAATATCCTCCAGTACACAGTATCATATAATGAAAAAACATCAATAAATAAACAATTTTTTTTATTCCTTAAAAGTGTATTGTTCTACTGTCCAATTCTGATCAAACATATGCCCTCTGTAGTGATTCTAGAATGGTGTACTAAATGACTCAAGTGCATGTCACATGACCTCAAAACTGAATACACTAATTCATTAACTTCCTGTGGTTTTCATATTTTAACCTTTTTTGATTTTCTACTTAATGTAAATGTGATCTGATTAAAGATGCAATCATTTTCACATAATTAAGACATAACTGTTTCCTGGTTATAACTGCCAAGGTGTCATAAAGCCATACTCTTTCATTTCCTAGACACTATCCTTCCTTTCTTTATTCATTCATTAAATTACTTAATATTCCAGAGATCTGGAAGCTTTATATGGATGAAAATTATTTGCTGTTCTACACTAACCCAGAGAGCCTGGCAGCAGCAAGACAAAGTTTTCTCCCGTGCCTGTCTCTTCATAGTGAAGATCAGCCCCATTGATAATCAGTCTGCGAGACTCTACAATTCTGTAACAAAGATGCAGACTCTTTATCACACCTCGTGTCACGTCGCAGGGATGAATCGCATTAGACTATCTCTTTATCTATATAAAAATATCTATATCAAAACTATTTTAACGTTTCACTCAATCTCTCTTATAAGTGACATTACCAATGCCATAACCACTTTAAACATCAATAGATATATTACTTCTCATTCCAAGGGTACACAGGGTGCCTTCTATAGCTCTCAGATCATGAACAAGTAGCTTCCACATACATTATTAACCTCTCAGAATCGTTACATTCACCAACCTGGAACTTCCAGTCCTGTCGCCTGCACTGTCCTGAAAGTGTCAATGCTGTACCTCACAAAAAGTGGTGCCCCATGATCTTAAAGTAATTCTGAATTTATATCACCTCATTATGCAGAAATAATAAAGACCATAACATCACAATTAACGGAAATGTAATCACCTCTGCTCATTTTCAAAGAACTAGATCCTTTACTTTTTTTTTTTTTCAACAGTTGATAATATAGTTCCTTCTGTTCAGTATTAGCACAGAAATATTAGAGATTATAAACTTAACAGTTCCAAATAAGTTGTCAGTCACCATTTTAATGGTGTACACATGCTTGGTTTTAATCCAATAGTATGAGTTTATCTATATTATTGTGATGATGTTGACGCCATGGCCATTATTACTGACTAGGACATGATTTGAACACAGAATTACTGCAGGATTTGAAGAAAACATGTTTTAGTAGGGTACAGATTTGACATATTGAGAACAGCACACTTGAAAAGATCGAGTTCCCGGTTAGTCAATAGTAGAGTACAAATCTGTCATGTCTGTATTTCTGAAAGCAAAGCTGAGAAGAATGGAACGGATCTCAGATGGACACATGTAGATGCTGCCTCACTGCAGTACTGGTCCAGACATGACATCCACTCAAATATGACAAAAACTTTCATGCAAAATGCAAAGATTCATGATACTCTACAAAAGGCCTATGATATTATGATAACAGTTCTCAACAAGCTAATTCAGACACATATATGTTCACATGGTCATGTGCAATGGCAACATCATGGTTTTTACATTAACCTTAAAAGATGCCCACAATCTCTCCCTGACAAAACCAGCATGACTTTAGCTTGAACTCAGTTAATGCATTTAGGTAATTAGAGGCTCATGAGGAAGTTGTGAAGACTAGGGTGACACCTACATGTAACTTTCTACATCACTACTTAGGTCAATCCATTCATGCTTCCCTGAATGAGGCTGGCCAAATATCGAGGAGACCCTTTTCAGATGTAGTCCATGTGACAAAAGCATGTGACACACTCACATGTACATTCAACCCTAACCATGTGCATCTGTCTTAAAGACGTCTAAACACCACATGCTAGCACAACAGCTTGAGTTGTGTAGTGGTACAAGCAATTGGCTACAAACCTCACAGGCCATCTGAAACCACAGTGTTTCAAGACAAACTATGGAAATCCTTTCAAAAATGTATGTACCACAAATAATCTCATATGTAACACTAACACATAACACTATGTAAAATGATCAAAATCATATTTACACTGTTTTTCTTCGTATGCAAACTGAACATCACCCCATTCAATTTTAATCAATCAAAAATCTGTCAAAGTACCGTGACCGTGAGAGAAAAAACATTACGTCAGAACGCATCTGGAAATCAACATGTAAATATTACTCTAGTCTTTACAACTTCAGCTTGTGAGTCAATGTGCTGCACTAGCAGGCTAACAACCAAGCCACAAAGGCCTACACACATACTTACCCTTTCCTCCAGTCAGAAGGTGGAGTAGCCAGGCACTGGTTGGCTTGTGTCATCAGAGTGAAGTAACTGTAAGAACATAACAACATTGATCAATAAATCAGGAATATTAATGCGATTGTGCGACTGGAAAACTTCTTGAACTATGTATAACTAGGCGTGAATATTGTCCGAAAGTCTTCGCAGTTTGCATCGTTGACTTGCCTGTTTGTAGTGTCAATGTGATTTTTACGACATGTTAGCGCAAAAATCTTGTCCTTCGCCGCTGCAACAACAACAGCTCCGACGTTTGAGAATTTTCCTCCACCAAAAGCACTGACCAATGCCATCTTAAACACATAGACCTTTCAGTTACTTCATACACGGATGCACGCTGTTTCCACACTTCGGTATGTTTGAAGTGTTTAATTCGCCGACGCAGCAAGACAGGAATCTAGAGTTATTGAACTTGGCCTACTGAACTTCTACATGTTTACTGACACAAAAACTAGGCCGGAAGACAATTTAGGCCGAGGGACCGCCCATTATTTACAACTACGCTGTAGCCGTTTCTCAAATTCTTTCTTCGTAGATTTGAACTATTTCACAGCTGTTAGTATTGCCTGATAAATACCATCACATACAACAACAATGCTGCAGTAAGTTTGTTTAAAATCTGGCCTAACATATATTGTTGAATTTGGCGTTCAACCGTGCAACGAAGACTCCCCTTCCACAACATTCTCCGACCCCTTTGCCTGTTTAGTTGAAACTGTCACGTGTCAATATTTACAAGCTATGCACACAACTGCGTAATTCATTAAGAGAGAACGAGTGTGCAGTACTCATAGTATTTCAATGCAAAACTGCATAAATGGTATAATTCAAATATATTGGAATGAAAAGACAGAATGATTACACATTAAATTTTGTAAGATCAACAGTAGGCCTAAATTACATGCATGCATTGGCAACTCTAAATAGATTTGGAATCATGTAGGCCCTATGTATGTCTACTCGATAGATATGATCGATGGAACGGTAACTAAGTAATTACTTTACCTATTACAATTATTCGTTTTTTCCCCCTGAATAGTCCTAATTAAGTCTATATTAGGAACTGCGTGGTGTCCTAGCTGCGATCCGAATGCAATGTATTATGTGAACAGAGTAAGTAAGCCTACGTGTAACACCTCTAATTATTATAAAGTGGAATTTTGTCGCCAATTTTCTGGTTAATAAAATAACATAATAATTCTTTTGACTGTGTAAATTTTGCTTAATATTAGTATGGAATTCAGTCTTATATTTTTGAAACTGTGTTTTGTTAAAACATTTAGTTTTTCATTTATATGACGGTGGTTACTTTTGTCGATGGAGAACCGAAGTGTACTTAGTAAATCACCGCCAATCGCTAAGTATTGAGTATACTAACAAACTTCCTGACCTAAAAATCCTGCCGATCGAACTAGCGACAGCGGGAATCGAACACACGGTCGACCCCATCGGTTAGATCCGATTCGACAGTAGGCAGAAGAAGCTGTTACACCTTCTGAGTTACACTATTCGTTTTAGTGGTTTTCATGACACATAATGCCTATAATGCTGGTCGCCATCGTATAAGTGAAATATTTTTGAGTATCGGTATGCTGTAGTACGTATTCCAATCGAATAAATAAATAAATATGATAACCAGTCATTGCTTAATTTCAAGGAGTAAATTACTACACAAGGATAGATAGTGTTAATTTCCATCATTACGATGGAAGTTTTGACGGGGCTTTAATCAATCCTATATACAAAGATATACTCGATAATTTTGTATGAAAGAAGATACAGGTATATGGAACATCCATAACTTCTAGCTTGTAGCTGCTTAAAAATTCTCTTTTGGAATGGATAATTTGTTATTATTTGTAATATAATTGGGAGCCAATAAGAATAAGATTTGAAAAATATTTTATTTTGGGGGATATATGTAATAAATGGATATTCCATATTGAATAACGTATATTCCATATTCACAATGAACTGTTCAATACTGTAAGTAGATTTTATATCAATGCCCATATTCTCCCCTCGAATATAGTCTCGATGGAAAAGTTCAGATTTGTTTCAACTGACATTGAGTAATTTACATGCATGTTATTCGGTTTTCACGCGATGCTTTTATCTGGTCGGATTGTTTACAGTCTTGACGGATGTCAAACCAACACTGTATGACAGTTTTGTACCCAAACCCTCCATATTATGCAACTCTATATACAATGATAACTACAATGATGCGCGTACTTTTGAAGCTTTTACTATGTATATTGTCCTGTTATTAACAAGTGTTTTGGGGGATATTGCATATTAGTCTCGACTGGCTATTCGTTAAATATCCAATATCTTTCATCAAATAAACAGTTTATCACTAGCACTGAGACCTAAATGTATGATCATCACGGTGGGAACGATCTGGACAAGTTTTATCGACATCGTTAGTCAAACGTATGGAAACTGATAGTCCAAGATTACTTTAGCTTTAGGAAATATCCTCAATCCTTGATTGAAGAGCATTATACCAAACCCAACGCCATAGCAATCTGGGACAATGGGAAACTGACAGGAAGTTAAGTTTGACTGCAAATTTTAAAATGTGTGTGCACCTTAGCCAGATTCAAGTGCATGTCATGCAAAACGCATGCTTGGTATTTATGCGTCTTAACAATTCTTATGACACATCGTGAATAGACTAATGTTTATATTACCTTATTCAGTCATATTTACAAAGTAGGCGGGCAATCGTAGTTTTGAGAAATATCAACAAGGACTGAAGGAATACTTACCATGTACTTTTGAAATGAATAGTACCATCATATTACTGTATATATTGAGAGAGTAAATACATGTATGTTCTGCATGCACAACTTTCTGCATGAAACCAGTTAAGACAAGTTTTCGGGGCCTCCGTGGCTCAGTTGGTTAGCGCGCTAGCGCAGCGTAATGACCCAGGAGTCTCTCAACAATGCGGTCGCTGTGAGTTCAAGTCCAGCTCATGCTGGCTTCCTCTCCGGCCGTTCGTGGGAAGGTCTGGCAGCAACCTGTGGATGTTCGTGGGTTTCCCCGAGGGCTCTGCCCGATTTCCACCCACCATAATGCTGGCCGTCATCGTATAAGTGAAATATTCTTGAGTATGGCGTAAAACACCAATCAAATAAATAAATATAATAAATAGACAAGTTTTCTTGATCCTTACCTACAGGTACATGGTTGCAGTTCTAAACTTGTCAATTCGTCATTTGCAAGGATATATAATCATATCGTAAACCAATGTATACATGTAAATTAGTGGTTGTCTTCATGGCTGCCATGACTTGTTTATTCAAAAGAGGTTTGTAGTAAAGCTCAATGCACAAAAATATAACGAAGTAAAACGAGTTCATCTTGCTTGCGTGGCGTTATTGACACATGTTCTGCCTCCAATCGACGGGGTCGGGAGCGGTAGGTCGAGGGTCAATCGATGGTCAATCCCGGGTCGAGTCACACATAAGACGTTAAAACAGGAAGCTGTAACTTCCTCGCTTGGCGTTCAGCGTGAAGGGGATAGTGCAACGACTGGTTGACCCGTATCAGTAAAATGGCTCGGGCGGGGCGTCTTACTTGCCTTCGGTAAGGTGTTTCAGTGAAGCAGCACAAGATAAAAGAGCGGTGGAAATCCGCCCTGCAACAAGGAGGCATATTACATGTACATGCACTCTAAGGATTCCTTCATCGTCATATGACTGAAAAATTGTTGAGTACGACGTTAAACCCCAAACACTCACTCACTCCAATAGACGGATTACAATAACAATGTGTTGAAATCCAACGTAGCGCATTCCAGAAATTCAACTTTCGTCCATTTAATTGCACATTCTTGCGCGCTGACATTTGGAAAGACATCCACGATTCTTTGCCCAATTTCCGCTTCCGAATCACAAACAGACAATTTGAGTGACCTTCGTATGAAAAGTTACTTGGAGTGATTTTTTTTTTTATTGACATGTGATATAATGGCATCTCTGGATATGAATTTAGTCACTTATGCCATTGCCAATGTCTGTATGAAGTCTCTCTTCCTCACATCTTCATCTTGATATTGTTCGAGTGTCTAAATTAATCTGACACGTTAATTTGGTGTATAAGTTTAAGACGACCAGCAACCTACCAACGAAAGCCAAAATACACACTCGGATGGACTCTTGGCTTTAGGTGACAGTAACTCACTTCACATGTTCTTAATTAATTAATCCACATCCGGAGATGAGAGGAACATCGGATCGAACTTATACCGAATTTGCACATTGCACTAAATGTGCCTCAAGTTATTATTTTTGTTAACCCGTTATACAGACCCCATATACTGATTTATGAACGTCACATATATAGACAGATCTTTAGAAGTTTTCTGTAAAACTTGTCCGCTTTAATTTTATAAATCAAGAAAAAATTCTGAATACAATCTCGGGGTCCAAATCTTTGAAGATTTGACCTACACGTACTTTACTGAACGATTTGACCCGTAGTTCAAGTGCGTCTAACTGTCTGTTTGCATACCTGTATGTTTATCTGTATATCTATTCGGTTTGTAGATCGGCCGGCTTGCCTGTCTGTCGGACAATCGCGGTCGGTCGTGAGAGCGACTGTCAACATTTTGGGAGCTGCTCTCAAATAACACGCATGGGTCATTCACTTAATAACAAGTGCATGACATCGATCGAAGACATCGACAAATTTGCGAGATGTCACAACTATTGTAAATTCCAGTTTTTAATTTGCCAAGATAATTTGTGTATAGGCGTGCTTAATTTCGCTTCCCGATTGTCCATATTATAGCTGCTGCAGAGTAGACTATACTTTTTTAGTCTTCTTGATGCGCTTACATGAAACTTACTTGTATCGGAATCGGAAAAATTCTTATTCTTATCGCAAGCGTTGCACAGTTTGTGCCATAGAGCCACGCTACTACAGCTGCGATAGTGCAGACACCTCGATATGTAGCTTTGTCGGTGTGTATGTCTGTCGGTCAGTCAAATGACTGACATGCTATATACCTTTTTTGAAAAGTCCTTCACTTTACGAGGAACCCGGGTGTGAGATGACGTCGGCTTTTCGGGGAATGTTCCATATTTTGCAAATTTGCACTTGTTATCTTTTTACATTTTGATTTGTTTATTCGAAAGTTACTGAATTTCTAGGCATACAGGTATTATTTGTTTTGAAAATACAATTTAAAACACTACAGCAACATTTTATGTTAAGCATTATTTAAAACAGTGGCACGCTTTCAAGAAACTTGAACGGCGACGAGCCAGAGCGAAAAATCAAAGACATGTGAACACAGTGGTACACTTAGTTGAAAGAATTTACAAATTAGAAGTAAATAACATATTTTCCCTGGATAATTTTACTGTGATGAGCAAATGAAAAGCAAAATTTATAGCACTAGGCTTATACAAAAACATTTCATATTAAGCCAAATTTTAAAACCAAAGGAACACTTTTTTAAAAACCTGTATGTTGACAAGCCAGAGCGAAAAAAAAAAACTCAGACATTTATCTATTTATTTATTTATTTGATTGGTGTTTTACGCCGTACTCAAGAATATTTCACTTGTACGACACCGACCAGTATTATTGTGAGAAAACCAAGCAGAGCCCGGGGGAACCTCAAACATTTGAACACGATGGTATAATGTGAAACAATTTAGAGTTTAGTGGTAAGTAAAATATGTTATCAGAAAAATTGGATAGTGAAGTGTAAAACAGAACTTTATGTGTAAATACTAACTTATTTCATCACATGGCGCTGATCATCTGTATGAGGGCGACAAATGAGTATTATGTATTTATTCAAAAATATTTTTGTCGAGAAGTGTGAGTATATTGATTAAAAGTAACTGGTAGGAGTTGTGGGTTTGAGCTATACAACTAAGGCTACAGGCTACATCTACAAACTGATATATAGGTGATATATGATAGCATGCAGATGGTACAGTCAACACATTGTATACCGTAACGCGGCAGACAATAGGTCTGTGTACATGTAATGATATAATAATTTAGACCACACTTGTGCTATGTAAAGGGTCATAAGTTAGCATTAACTATAAGCATTTACATGAACGGTTAGAAAATAACCCAAGTGGGGTAAACCGACAAGAGACCGGATTTTACCGGTTACGTTTGACCGCTTGCCTACAATCACAGTGTCGTCGCTGCTCTGGGTTTTATTGTTCAAGCGGTACTGTCTTTTATATTATGAAAGTTGGTTGTTTAAAATACTTACCCATTCATACCCTGACCATAGTTTTGGTAGCTGTTGAATGGCATATCGCTCAGTCGCCTTACACACGGCTTGTTTGAAACGAAACATCTCGAAACTGCTTTCAATGCGTTAGTACGAAGGGCACGAGACGCCATGCCGAGGCATGAAATATCCATGTTCACTACGATTTACTCAGCTGAAAGTTTGACCGCAGTTGTTTTTCGATCCCAGATACGTTCGGATCAATAGTGCCAAGTTGTTGGCAAACAGAGCATGCTGGATGTTAGCAACCCGTGAGGTGCCGATAGTTTTTAACGTCCAGTGCTCATCAACGCGTGCATGCGCTAACTTGTCGGACGTAGGACTGCTTTGCAGCGGAGAGCTTGCCTATATAGGTTTTTGTTTTCCTCTTATCTACAGAGCGCGTGCAGAGGCTTAGATATACATGTAGGCCAACACAGCTGAGAGAAAAGAGATTATTGCGTCAACAGATTTGTTGAAAGTAGGCCATATCATAGCGTATACAGGGGAGGGGGGTAAATGAGTCGTTCTAAGGTCATGTAAGGTACATCGAGCGTTCAATAAGTTACCCATGCGGTATTTATAGGTCGAAACAATAGCCAAGTATAAAGATTAAATATTACCTCGTTATGGATTTCTTGATTTATTTAACGGAAATTCTAGTTTGTCATTGTAAGTAGATATGTAGGAGGCGTATACTCAAAAAAAGTCTGAGTGATACCAGAATATTGGTTATAAGACATTATTGTGCCATAGTCAACATAATATTTTTTTAATTAAATCGAATCGTTACATTTATTTATTTATTTATTTATTATTTGGTTGGTGTTTTACGCCGTACTCAAGAATATTTAACTTATACGACGGCGGCCAGCATTATGGTGGGAGGAAACCGGGCAGAAACCACGACCATTCCCAGGTTGCTGTCAGACCTTCCCACGTACGGTGTTATATTGAACTAACAGAATATAATATGTATATTTAACAGAATAATCTGCTGCAATGACAGAATACATTCTAGCGTCAGTCAGACAACGTTTTATGTTAAAATTAACAGATTCATTTTTCGAGTGTGCATCTTATCCGATCTGTATAACCTCATCGAGTATCAACAGCTTACAGTTAATTGTATACATTAACGGATACATTAAACGATGGGTTTGTATTTCATTATGTATAGGATTTAGGATGTGTCCTAAAATGTACAGTGTTAGATCTAGGAATGTATGAAAAATTTCGCCCACCGCAGTGAGGTAAAACGGACCAAACTCGTAGGGATATGGAGGACACATATTTCGGTACATGCTTCTGTGAAATCCATTTTCGGCCATTTTACACTATTTCTATGCATGACATGTACATTACTGGCATCTAACGTCAGTCCTACAAATTCTTGAACTGGAACAACCGTACATGTCTTTATGAATAGTATACGTTTCGTCCATCTCTCGGTTGAATTTCTAGAAGGTCTGAAGTAGTTTAGATATTTTTTGCTATGAAATTAATCTATCAGTGACATCTTAAATATTGAGCACAAATTTAATAATATATGTTTTGGACAGATATCATTTGATTTTTTCAACTTTTGCCCATTTGGTTTTTTAGAAGAGCCCCTTTGACGAACGCAATGAGACCCAGTATCCATCCCTCATATACAAGTACTAAAAAGCTCTTGACCTTTTCTTCTTGGTGCGTAAAATGGCTTGAAACAAGAATTTTCGTCAGGCTCGAGCGCCCAGTCTGAAAGTTAAATAGGATGGATGTTCTGGTGACATCAACGGTGTTAGCTGTCAAAACAAAAAACCGAATTGGGGAAAAAAACCGAATTGTGGCCGCAAAGCTGGTGAAAGTGTGTTCATCGATGACTTCATTTCCGAATATTCCCGACTATTGAGGGAAAATTTACATAAATTAAATGTGGTTACTTAAAAAAAAATCCGATGTGCCTTAAATGCCCCTTAGAAACGAAAAGAGAATTCTTAATTTTTGGCATGTCTGTAGGATACATGGGGGAAAATTCGTGAGTAAGGCTGAGTGAGGAATCCAGTTTTCTCCACCCAGAAAACAGACAAATATCGTATAATATAATTAAGTTCTAAACTTTACCCCCCCCCCCCCCCCTCGAAATAGTGGAGGATCTGCAGTATCCATATTATAGTAGCCCAAATTCACGCCATTGCACGACACGTTCTCTGTCAGTTCCTTGTTTGTACTAGTCTAAGTGCTTAACTTGTCTCCAAGCTGAACAGAAAATTCCCATTCAGGTCACCTCGCTCAAGAACATTTCACTTAAACGAAGGTGGCCAGCATTATGGTAGAAGGAATCCGGGCAGATCCCGGAGAAAACCCATGATCGACTGCGTGTTGTTGTCCGACGTTCCAAAGTACGTATTTCCGAAAACGAGGCCGGAATGAAGATTCTTCCACGTGGATTTGACCAGCTAGAGGTAACTGGATTGCTTATTCGGACCACCATCTGTTCTTCACAATTTAACCAACTACGATTTATCTCTGACTGTAGGTTGAGCAACCATGTTTATGGCGTCTCCAAATATTCTTCAACCAATAGTCTTTGTATTCGAACAATGTTATAGAATTAGTTAATGTATTAATATTACATGAATAATATCAAAACAAAAATGTGAGGTAAGAAAAACGCCTTCACATCATTATACGTACATTATACGCCTACTAATCTCACCTTATACAATCTGAACTGAGTCATGAAACCATTATTACAAGTAACACAGTAAAACAGATGGAATGATCAAAGACATCGGTACTTGTGGCCACAGAGAAACACGGGAGGTTACTCTAACGGTACAAAGGTACATCGACCATGCACTGCGCTCAGTTCTCGATGTCGGCTCAAGGCAGGGTTTCCTGCATAAACCAGGATTTTGCTGGTAGACAAGGCATCCTCAAGGCCTGGCATCTTTGCGTTGTTTTCATTTTAATGTTTCTTAAATGTGATAACAACACAGCATTTAGAGTAGACTAGTGAGGTTTAATATATTGTAATTAACATCACTGCATTTTTTTTTACCTTGTGTTTAAGCCATGGTGCTAGGGGGTGTGTCGTTAAAATCATTCTTAAGAATTACATGAACGCCTTTTGTTTACCTCAAGTTCTGAAGCCAGGCACACTTCAGCAAATGCAAGGAAATTAGCCCGTCACATCAATCTTGAACACAAGGTTGATTCGTGCGTAAGTTTTGCATATTAAACATCTCCGGGTTAAATTGGTCAGCCATTTATCGTTTAGCTACTGAGAGCTCTTTCCCATATGCATGTATACACTGAGCTAACGACACAAGAAAAACAACAGTATAGCGGTAGTTTACTTCATATCCTTACATCAGTTATTCGGTTCAAGGCTTGAATTTTACTAGCTCAAGATAAAAAGTGAAAAAAGGTTGACGTCATTTAAAGTCAAGTACATGTATGTGGGTGGAAAGCGAGTCTAAACAGATAACCAAAGGCATTTTCACATAGTTTTCAATAGCCTTTCTGTACAGGAGCTTACCTGATTTTGTACGTTTTCCCCCGTCGGAGTGAAATCTGGGTTTTTAAAATTGTAAGGTAACTTCACCATCTACTTATGACCATTTGCCAACTGTTAAGCAGCGTCGCTGCTCTGGTTTTACTTTCTATGCTGTAAGACTTTCACTTTAAATGCCTGTGAAAACCAGGATTCTCTGCCTGAGGACTAAACATCGCCAAGTCATGGTCCATTTGCATAAGTATTTTCATGTAACCAGGATTCTCTGCCTGAGGACTAAACATCACCAAGTCATGGTCCATTTGCATAAGTATTTTCATGTCATCACAAAAATGTTTCCTTTTATCTAGTTCTGCTTCAGCCATGTTGTTTGGCGCATGTAATTTGATACTATATAAGCACTTATATGAACAGTTAGAATAAAACCCTGACTAAGGTAAATTTACATGAGGCTGTATTTCACCAGTTACATGTGACCATTTGCCAACTAACACTCTGTCGTCTCTGCCCTGGTTTTACTCTCTATTATGTAAGCCTTTCATAATGTAAGTTTGTTGTTTGTTTATTTATTTGATTGATGTTTTACGCCGCATTTAAGAATTTAATTCTTAAAAGTAGGAGGAAGCCGGACAGACCCCGGGCGAAACCCCACGATTATGCTCAGGTTGTTGACAGAGAAACAAATGACAAACTTCATCACTTGATATTTCGTACTTACTGTCTTATGTGACTTGCCTAAGGGCACCATCAGCTGTGTTGACATGTCGTGCTAGGCGGATTAAGCCAAAAAATCGCCTTGGGGTTCTACCTTATACCCTATATCTTCCTAAAAAACCAACGAAAAATGGAGAGAAAAAAACGGCAAAAGAAGGAGACTTCCGTCGACAGGTAAAGAAGATAGAAGAGACTTAATGTCCGTTTTCAACGTGTAACGGTGAGTCTCCAAAGGCATACGTCAGACACCTAATACCATTTTATTGTGGAAGTAATCTGTATTATACGCGAGTCAATGAATAGAACACTGCTTTTTAAGCCAGGATGCTGTCAAGCTATGCAACCTGGAATCAAATGGATTTTACGAGGACACTGACCTGCCTGAAAGATGTGCCAGAACAGTTTATGGGTAAAAACAAGTTGCCAGATCGGCCGGCACCAGCGCTTCTATGAGACATTCATTTGCAACCTCAACTTCATTTAGACATTACGCATTTTAGTATACGACCCAGTGATGGTCGTCGGAATTTAAGAGCTTCCGGGAAGCTCCCAGAGATGTCTTTCCCACATTAATTTTTGATCCGAACTTGTAAATTCCTCCGCTATCTCGCTTGTTGGGTCTTAGTGTCAATTAGCCGTCATTGACGCTCGTGTGGTTGCTTGCACAGTCTAACATGTTGAGGACCACTTTTTTATTTATTTATTCATTTGATTGGTGTTTTACGCCTTCTCATTTCACTTATACGACGGCGGTCAACATTTTGGTGGAAGGAAACTGGGTTGAACCCGGGGAAGGCCCACGATCAACTTATGATGTATAATAAATATAAGGTCGGTGGTTTACACCGGTGGCTTACCCTAAGCACTGTTGAGTATGGTGATAATCAACAATACTTGCAATAAATAAATAAATAAAAACCGCGTTTATGTAATCAGTAGAGTATTTATTTGATGCACTGGTGAATAGAAAATGGCGTCAGAGGTACCAGTTGCTAGGGAGCAGGCCGTCAGCAACTGTACACAAATGGAGAGAGAAATAATGTTAGAGGCACCAGCGCGTATATCAAGAGAATAGGCCATTGAGATTTGCAAGGTTCGAAGGCACCAAGTGTTTGGCAACAGAATATGTAATCAAGAGCAATGTATACACAAGCATTAGAGTGTAACTCCACTAGTAGCACGGAGAATGGTGTCAAAGGCACAAGCTTGTAGCAGGCGATCAAGAACACTGTCTGGACATATTAGTGAACCATCAAAAGTACCCAAGTGTTAACGTTGCCCCACAATATAACATAATCGGATGTAACTTCAGAGATACAGTGAACAGAAATGACAGTCCATCGAAAACAGCACAAAATGCAACATGGCAAATTTTAAAATTCCACTCCTCAAGAATCTCTGGCATTTTAGTGGGTAAAGCGAGTATTATGTTCATGGCTAACACTTTGTGATCTTCATGCACAAGAGAAGTATTCACATGTCACGTGATAAATAAATCCTAATAATTACTACTGCTTAAACCGGGGTACTAGGATGTGTTTAAGTTGCTACTTTTCAAGCATTTACACGAACAATAAAAAAAAACCCTAACTGAAATAAAATGACAAGAGGCCAGAACTCGACGGTTATGGTTGACTTTTTCAAAATACCACCCTGTCGTCGCAACTCTGGCATTACTCTTTGTGTCGGAGTATTCAGATATCGAAATTCCTCTCTGTTTGTAGGAGTGACTTAAATCATGATGACTGTGTTCTACTTATAAATGAGTGGCCAATGCCCGCATCGTGGAGCAAGGCAATGAGAACGCAAATCGCTAAATTACTTCCACCAATAACTGTACATAACGTCTTCACTTCCCTGTGGACTTATCGGTGAATTAACTTTACCTCGGCATTTACCCTTTGACCTTGGCCTGGTCAATCCAACTCAGGTACTTTGAATTTTTGGTGTTATTTTCACCTGCTGGTCTTACTGGGAGAAAAGAATTGTGCGCTACGTATATGTAGTCTTAGAGACGGCATTTGTGGATTCCACCTCTCTCGCCGCTCATGACTGAAAACGGTTGACGGCTGTCTTGTGCATGGTGGTTTGCACAGTCTGTCTTTCATGCCTGGAATATCCACCGTCTGCCCGGAATCATTGAAAACTGATGACCGTCTCTCTGTTTACCGGCTTTGTATAATTTCTTACATACCTTTGTCTTTGGGAGCTAGTGTTAAAGGTTGATTTGGAAATGGATAATGCGATGATCGACTTGGAACGCCCTTTACGGACTACGAATGGTATATGAATGTCGGACATGACGCTTATATTTTGTTAGAGGTCACTTCTTTTCCACCAGCATGGGTTTGTCAGTACAATACCAACGTCTTAGTGGATTACACCGAGGTTTCCTCAGGTTTCCTTCACACATAAAAGTGATCATAAGAATAAAATACGGCGTTGAAAAAACAATCAAATAAGTAAATAAATGTTCATTCGGAAAGCTGTTGTTTTTCAATATTGTTCTAAAATCTGATAAGACTTTTCCCTGTTGTTGTTGTTTTATTCTTTTAGAACAAAACTGACCGATGGGCAGTCACAAGCTGCGAGGTATGCGCATTATAAACATTCAGCCAATCATCAACAACATTACACAACAAGAACACTACAACAGGAACAAGAAGAAAATCAAGAAAAACATTAAAAAAAAAATGATGTTCATTCTTAAAATTCAATCTGTCGTGACTATCAAAACCGTCATGCCCTTGGCTGTTTCCATTCCTCTTTGCGAAGTTTAAAAAATATCTCCCATGATTATGAAACCTGCCCTTATCTATTTCCTTTTCGCCTTGTCCGACCGTATAACAAGATCTTGCCGCAGATGCCGTGTTACTGTCACGGGTTACTGCTTACGCGTTGTGTCAGTAACATAAAGGAATCAGATTACATAGGTGTACAGCTGTGGACATTGTTTATTTATTTATTTATTTGATTGGTATTTTGCGCCGTACTCAAGAATATTTTACTTATACGACGGCGGCCAGCATTATGGTGGGAAGAAGCCGGGCAAAGCCAGGGGGAAACCCACGACCATCCGCAGGTTGCTGCCAGACCTTCCCACTTACGGCCGGAGAGAAAGCCAGCATGAGCTGGACTTGAACTCACAGCGACCGCATAGGTGAGAGACTCCTGGGTCATTACGCTGCACTAGCGCGCTAACCAACTGAGCCACGGAGGTCCCGACATTGTTTATAACTAAACACGTCGTATTTTCGCTGAACATTGCAGATGTATGAAAAAATGAAACAACCGCTGTGAAAGAAATTAAAGGTTGCTTAGGTCTAAAATAGAGTTTACCTTTCTTATCCGCTTCCCCGCAGTTTGTCTACGTCTCATTTGAATTTGTTGGATTAACACGAAAATATACGGAAATACATGTACATATACAGTATGTTAATATATAACATTAGAATCGGTCGTTTAGAACACATCTAAAGTCTCAGTGTAAATAGCGCGATGATATTCAGTCAATCCATGAAATGATTTCAAGTTTCATAACTTATCTAAGGCTTTTGGCTGGCACATACATATGTGTATTTAGTGAAGTTCGCTGTTTCAACAGGAATCTTGGCACCAAAACAGATATTCGTATATTAGCCGTCACAAAATTGGACTTTCTAATTAAGGCCAGTTCCCAAGACAACGTTCAATACAAATCAACAAAGAACTAAGAATATAAAGTACGAAATTAGGATGGACTCATGCACTGGGAAGCAGCCGGCAGTTGTCAGTAATGTTGGAAAGATGTAAGGAATGTTCTAGCCGACTGAATGAAACCAGTGTCAAAATGGTGTACCACACCAGTTGTCCATAATAAAAGCGCGTACCCGACGACTTTCCAGTTGTCCAAAGAGCTGATTTACTTCAACACGACGAATACCCAGCCTCTAGCCCCGATTTTAGCTATATTAGACACAGCTACGACGCTGAGTGGCAAAGATTCTGTGTCCATATTCACTCCTAATGCTCATAGTAAAACTTAAGAAACTTAAAGTGAAGATGTTTGATAGAATAAATATGTGATGTTGGTCGATATAGTCACATACCATAGAAGATCTAACAAATGCTACAAGGCGAGATATGAACACGAAATACATGTAGATGACTTAGTATAGGATTGGCTGACCCAAAACTTGGAAGTACACATATCTTTGGAGTGATAAGAATCTCCATGTTGGTCTATGAAATGCCTGTACGACTATAATACAAACTAACGTATATACTTTGCCCAATCTGTGTGTCAGAGTGACTCAGCGATCGTCACTAAAGCGTACAACCCTAAACCTTATCCCTAACCCTAAAAGTCATGAGACCGAAATATTCCTTAGCATCCCGTTCTGCCCTTAGCAATAACGGATTTCCACGGGTAGGTGTGACCACTTGTCAGATATCACATTGTTGTCAATGCCTTGGTTTTTACTTTTCTTTTTTCTCTTTATATTGTTTAAATAAGGATTCTGATGGTTAATTAAGCATCCCCGAGAAATTTATTTGTCCTTTTGCATTGCTTTCATGTAATTGTGCATCATATTTGATGACAAGACAGCATTTCTAAACCTGTGGCGTTTAATAAATTGCAATCAGCATGACTGTTCTTTTTGAGCATTTACATGAAGGGGTAGAATAAAACCCTTACCTGAAGTAAATTAAGAGGAAGCTAAATTTCACCTGTTAGAGGTGACACCTTGCCAACTATTATAATTTCATATAATAATTATCTGAGCCAATAATCGTTTCGCGGTGAGAGTCCCAGTAAGTTAATTAACCCGAAATACGTATCTCTCACTATACAAGAACTGGTTCTATAACTTATTCGTCCTTGTCAGCCCACGTAATTTGATATATATATATATTTTTGCGCAAAATGCCTATATCGGCCTTTCATACATTTCTCACCGAGATAGTGAGAAGATAAAGCCTTCAGAAAATCAGGCTTGGTCTCCAGTTAAGGAATCTTGCTCGTCATCGTTATACAGCCAGTATGTTAAAGTTGTTTGTTGCTTTGCTGGCATTCGTTTGTGCTGTGGTGGGTGAGTGAAGATTTTCTGGTATCTTAACTGTGTTAAACTATGGAGTTAAAATCACTTGGCTAAAATGTGTAATGTGTAATGTTTCGTGCATGTCGTCAGCAAACTCTCTGCTGGAACGGCGAAATTATGGCTCTGTTTTCATATATTTTATCTGGGCATACACACTGCTGATGTGACATGAATTTTACATACATGATATGACCTGAGAATGTGGTGGGGCCACATGTAATGTTTGTTTTTCAGCCGTTGAATGGTGACACTCGGCCCCAGTCATTCTCTATCCTGGGGTTACGCATATTGTTGAAGTGTGAGACTATTTATTACTTAGTGTTTTATCCGTTAGACAAGTTGCCGCTGGCATTTTGCCATGTATCGTAGAAAACTTTGACACAAAACAAGCGTTAGTTTGATTGGAACCAGCTACCTCATTGACCAACGCTTAAGGAACATTCACCAAAAAAAAAAAAAAAAAAAAAAGAACAGCACTATCCTCGGTCACGTCTTAGTCGTATATTGAAATCAGATTTTTGCCATACCGAAGACACCAAACTCGACGCTCCATTCAGTCGCCTACTTGATCCTATTCATCCTATGTTGATTGACATGCGACGGCGTGCCAAAACTACCACGGTACTGAAATCCTAGGTATGACTTGATTCGGTATTGAACCCCGGATCTACGGTTTACTAATCAAACCAGTGTAGGTATACACGTACACATTCTTCTGTTATTGATTTCAGGTGATCAGTGCACCACATATCACCACCCTAAGTACGGCAGTGTTGGGAAATGCATGCAGAAATCATGCTGTGCCTATGGTACCTACATATCAAACCTATGTCCCGGCGACAGCAACGTCAAATGTTGTTTTTCCCACAGCACGTGTGGGGAGGGGTCGGTAGGTATGTATCCTTAAGGAAGCCAAGAATTATCATACAACAGTGATTTACCTTAAACTTTAATCCTTTTTTTTCTCATTCACGTATAACAGAATTTCTAAGATGTACCGAGACACATGCCGAGACATTTGTACATTTCTGTGTTGAAATCACTAAATATCTGGGTTAAACCACGGAAATGTTGGCCCCTTTTCAGGTACAGGAGGTTCTGGCTGTAGCGGAAGTCGTCATTACAGTGCACGAGGGACGGCTTATTATCCCGATCCCAGTCCTTTAGAAGGGGGATACAATGATAGACATGGTGTTAAGCTGAGGACGCTCCAGGTAAGGAACTCTCCCAATTTCGTTGACACTTTATTCATAGTTCTTAAATACTGTTTGAATATGCCGGTACTCCTTATTCATTGCAAGTCATTCGCTTGGCATGTTTACCGATTTAATAGATTTAAAAGAGCCTAGCAATAATAATAATAATAATAATAATAATAATACATGCCTATGATGACTGCACGTTGCAATCATTGTACTTTTTCGACCTGATTTTCCAGGATTTTCTCGAGGGCTCTGCTAGCTACGTCAGCGTGGCAATGGATCAATACCTGAACTTACCCTACGGTACTATCCTCTGCATTCCGGAACTGGATCGCAAATATGGCAAGCACATCATTTTTAAGGTACCTCTTCCTGTACATGTAGATTGCAAACGGTAGATCCCGAGTTTAAATCCAAAATCGAGTCATACTTAAGACTTTAACATTGGTAATCATGGCACTGCATGTATCTTGCTTAGGGCTCAGGAAAATGAATTAGGCAAAGTTTTGGTCGGCCCAGTGTTAGTAGACTGTAACTTGCTCGGGCATCGTGTTTGGTGTCTTCTGCATGACTTTTTAGTGACACAGCACTATACGTGTGTTGTGTCACTGGATATGTGAAAGACTACAGCATACTTGTATACAAAAGAATAAATAAAAGCAGCGACGATTGGTGAGTCCTGATCAGACTTTACTGATATGATCCAAAAAGTGTTCGAAGCGACGTTACATGATTTTCAGGACCATGCACATTGAGTTGACTTTCAGTAACGAGGAAGAGGATTATTGATCTTTCTGTTTGCTTGAGTTTATCTAACGACAGGTGGAGGTTTATGGTAATCGATAATTTGGACATGACATAGCAGATTTAAACTGTTTCACTTCACCGATGAACACACTTTATAAAGGTAAACGACCGTTGAAAATAACTTTTACTGAATAGACATTTGTCACATTTAAATCCTCTTATAATAATTTTATGATAATTAATCGTGAAACAAACTTTGACTGAATAAAGACTGCTGGCATTCGTATCCATCACGACTGAACTTGCTATACATCTCTGACGCGCTAGAATACAGAGTGAGCGTGAGAGAAAGCGTCTGTACAATGCCCGAAGTGGCAAGGTCAACCATCACGGAAGCAAAAGCAAACGATGGCTGTGAGTTAATGCGGAGATACGTTCGCGCGAGAAATAATTTGCATATTTGCGTTTGCTTTACTCAGTTGCGATAATCTTGAAACTTCAGGTATACATAGAAGACAAAGATTGGTTATTTCAATTAGTGTACTATTTCTAAACTAGGCAAGTTACCTTTTGTTCCCTGAGTAATTCTGCTACTTTCGTTGAATATATTTATCCAGGTTGTGGACACCGGAAGTGCTTTTAACCACAAAGGTTACAGTCGAATTGACATCTGTGTTCGAGATCAGCAGCATTCCTATGACGCGGCCATCAACAATCATATCACGCTCGTCTTCAAGTAAATAAACATCACCTGGCGATACCAAGAATTCGTTAAAGAAATCGTCTTTTGCTCTTTTAAATAGAATTTAGACAGTCTATTTTTCCGTCCTGAGCTCAGTTCGACAAAGACCATCCAGGCGAAATAGATTGCTGTAAGGCCATTCACTCATGTTGGTTTCCTCTGCAGTCGTACGTGAGGAGGTTTGTCAGCAATTTGTCTATTGTTGTGGGTTTTCCGTGGGGCGTACCCGGTTTCTTCAAACCATATTGCTAGCCACCATAAATATCCTGTATCTATGGGTCGAAACAGACATTCGTACACCAGCCGTCAACCAATAAGGACCTTCCATGTCAATAATCACAAAACCAATTCCTGAAACGACGTTTATCACAAACCACCAATGAACTAAGAAAGTACATAAAGTACAAAATTAGGACGGAATCATGCAAAGACAAGCGGTCAACACTTTTGAATGATGTTAGAAAGGCGCAAGGTTTTTCCTAGGCGCAATGAGTGAATGAGTATTCAAATAGTATACCATGCTAGTATAAGAGATGTCGATAGTAAAATATGTGTCTTAGTTGCCATTTGATTGCAACAGTTCCTGTATCCGACGTAGCGATCTAGTTCAACACGATGAATATACATTCTCTGGCCAGGGACGCTTGACACTGTGTCCACATTTATCAACTTATGTCGTTGATTGAAATCATCATATCACAAGGGATTTAGCAAATGGTACAAGGCGAGATATGTAATGTACAGTCATGTATTGGTGTTCAAGTAAGGATATTTTACAAGGTCAAAACTGAAACCATCTCTCTTGTTTTGACTTTGTACAGATATAGGTCCAGATAAGATGTACAATTTGGAGAGTCTGAGGTTTCCTTTAAATACGGCGAAGGTAAATATATATCTCTACAACCTTTGCGGGGTCCTCCGTGGCTGAAGGGTTCATCACGCCAGCCCGCCGCAATGACCCAGGTGCCCCTCACCAGCTCATGCTGGCTTCTTCTTCGGCCGTAGGTTTCCACCGGGCTTTGCTCTGCTTCCTCCCACCATAATACTAGCCGCCGCCCCATAAGTGACATATCCTTGAGTGCGGCGTAAAACACCAATCGAATAAATAAATAAATAAATAGATTCACAGCTTTCGCTATATATGGATTGTTTAGAGCTAGCAGATAATCAAAATACCGTTTTCGGAATGAGAAAGTACGGGCCTGATGAGGATTACTCCTTGATAGTTACTGCATATACTGCGTCGTTATCTGTATGAAAACTGATCATGAACGATATCTTTTTATCTACGTTAATGTCGTTTGGACCCATGAAAGTGATGATGTAGTACGCATAATTTGTATTCTACAACATGAAAAGAGAATTTCTCGAGTTTAGACAAGAACCGGATTTAACTTTGTGGTAGTGAGTTTTTTTGGAATAAAAAATTCGAGCTCAAATTCCAGTAACTTCGACATGCCACAAGAAATCCATGTTGCCTTCTGTACTCTGTAAGTGACTGGCCCATGTTGAGGTATAGAATGCCAAAAGCTTTACCCACCAACCATCAGGCAGAGAAACAGTGGCACAGTCAGTACAATTTTAGAGCAACTTGTAGCAAGTGATATCCAAGACTCATTGGCAATATGGCAGACAACTGGTTCAGAAGATATGCACCGGTAAGGTACGATTAGCCTTGACGTTGTTTCCATCAACAAAATGCTGAAAAGAACGGAAAACCAAGGATCATGGGAAGTAACTGTAGAGTGACTGGATCGAAAATACGGATCGATATCCATCGGCGGAAACTCGTGAGGAGGTTAATTTCGACTTGATTGCTCAATGACGCGATCATGATATGGTGATTTGACCGGACAACGGCCTCTAGGCATTCATGAGTTCTCACCACAGAATGGTGCTGGCAGGTCATCTTCTCCCATGCATTACGGATGCGGTCAACGTGATCTTATCAGTTACGGCCCTTGTCTCTTGGATGAAAACTGTCTTCTTATCCAATAAGATGTACTAAATGACAAGGTAATCAAAGGCGTAGTATATCATCATCACATCACCCGTAATTCCAGGGTGCTGCCAGCGTGACAATCATACTACATCAGCATTACTAAGCACTAGATGTTCTGAAATTTAAATGAAAACTTTCTACTTTACCCGCATCAATATACTATATTGTCTGGCCTACCAAATGCGTTATACATCATTATCACCGTAAGCTTGTCAAAGGCGTTACTCAATATTATCATCTTAAGTCAATTGTCATCTTAATACAGAGAGTATTTCAGGTTGCGGTCAGAATGACTATTGACCATAGACATCCTTGGTGTGGATGCCTACTGTATATCTATACGGTGTAGTACATTGGCAAGCTTGTCAAAGGCGTTTCTCAATATTATCATTTTAAGCCATAATTCAGTGAGCGTGATTTATAAGCTGTCGGTAGTAGCTTGCAGTATTCATCTATTTCATGCGATGGCATACGATGGCAAGCTTATCAAATATAAAAGGACACCAGCATAGAGCGTGAAAGCAGAGCAGTGACAACAGTGTGAGGTAGCTGGCAAATAGTAACACGTGCTACGAGTGAAATCTGGGCTGTTGTCAGTTTGCGGCAGACAGGCTTTGCCCGGTTTCCTTCCACCGTAATGGTGGCCGCCGTCGTATAAGTGAAATATGACAGCGTAAAGCACCAATCAGACAAATAAATAAATTATCAATGACGATACACTGTACTGTTCATCTAGTCTATATAAATTCCTCGCTTGGCGTTCACCATGCGGGTTAGGCGTCTCAGTGAAGCAGTACTAGATGAAAGAGCGGTGGAAATCCGTCCTACCACAAGGAGGCACATTACATTACATGCACTCTAAGGGTTCCTTCGCCGTCAAATGACTGAAAAATTGTTAAGTACGATTTTATCTAAGTATATATACATATATGATACTACCTATGTTATTCAGTTTAATGGAATGTCCGGTTTTCTTCTCAAGTAGGGCTATTCCCTCAGTAATGACGATGCAAATGGAATAGAAAGCAAAACTAATGTTATTTCTGATCTCATTTCACACGTCTGGTAAGATTGTGTATACAGAAGAAAATTTCTGTAGAATATAAATGTAACAAAATTGTTGCTGAAACATTCATTGTGCACTCAGAGGCTGTACATACACAGCGCCAGGGCTTTCATATAAATGTTCAAGACATCATGGCGACACAAGACATGCCGTCAGTTTCTATCTATCAACAAAGTCAACATGAATGCAATAAAAGGATAATTTAACATGAATTGTATTGCTGACACAAATCCTGTTTACTCAGATACCTCTGGTGACTTAATTTACACAATTTCATAATTCAAAATGTAATTACTGATTGTTCTTCGGCCCTTGAACATATTTTCCTTCTCTCTCATTCATGTTGATTACCGTCTTTGTGTTCCCGATGATATTTCAGGTTTCCAGTTTTATAATTATTGGCATAAGATCTCATTTCTTAAGTGTAGGTCTCATTAGTTTGATATTCTTGAATAGCGAGGCTAATTTCGCAAATGCGTTTGAATATTTTATTTACAACTGAATCGACAAAGAAATACATAAAGCATATCGCATGAGGCCTTTGAAACAAAGGGCCTTAAGCTACTTGTACAGTTTACAGATACAATTATTATTGCTTTTTCTTTCGTTAAAGAAGCACAGGAGCTATGTCAATGAAGATGCAATAGTACTGCCAGTTAAATAACAACTGATCAGTCCTGTTTTTTTTTATAAGAACGCTTTAGCCTGAAAACATTTGATAACGATACCAAAGTATGTATTTAGTCGACTCGTTAAATATTTTTCTTTTTAAACAGTGATAATGTGTGAATTCTGAGCGAAAGGAAAATGCTGTTCTGACGCTGTAACGAGTCTGTGTGAGGTGGACTGAAATGTGATATGGTTGTGTAGATAAGATCTATACGTGGAAATGTCACGGTGTCGAACATGCGCTGACATTAGAAATCCGATTATTACTCAGTTACAAATTTAACACTGATGTATGTTAGATAGCGGTGGGAGTGAACATCAACAAAACAAGATCGCCTTCACCATGCGACTGTGCCTTATCCATTAACATTGTTTACACAAGTATGTACTACAAATACGACAAAAATGAATCTCCTAAGGGTAATAAAAATGTCAATCAGCTTTAATCTCTTCGAATCGGTTTTCTCATTAAAGGCCTGAATGTAACGCAGTCTGACAATATTTCTCGAAATTTCCTTATCCACACCGCGTGCGCGTGATGTCCAGATTTCGATATTTCATGGTGTACAGTGTACATTATAACCAGAGTTAAGAAAACCGAGGCCATCTGTCTTTTGATATCAGAGCTGTACATACATGTGTATGTCGCATTGCTGAGAGCTGGAAGGCAAACCCGAGTGAGGTAAATAAATAACACATAGTGAGGTTGATGTCACGCACACGTTACTAATTCTCGCAATCAGTTGTGGTTATGTTCAAGCAAATAACTATTGACTGTAGGAGGCTTGTTGGGCGGGATTACCGGAGAGTCTGGCTAATCAATGATATGGTTCAATAATCATCACCTAATTCTGCCGTGTTTTGCGGAGCTTCTATTGAGAAGACCTTGGGTGGAGCCCATGTACACGGTCCACTCTTCAGTCTACCAGCCCTGTTATTCCCCTGCGCATACAGGCCATCGATTTTTCCGGCCGTTGAAACACCTGTTACTCTACGCATCAACACATAGCGAAGTTGTGCGCACGCGCACTCAACAATGTTGCTTGCCATCAGCAGTTACACACAGCGTCCTCAGTCATTTGTTGACTGTGAGTTCCTGGGAGTTCTGTCAGTGTGAGAGGTCTGCCGTATAAACTACAGCCTATACAACTCCTTATCTTTCTGTTTTACTTCGGATAAAACTCTCGTGAACAACCCTTTTCAACCAACCTTTACACTCCGATCAGTTCTAATCTTGAAAGGTGCTATGGCAACCAAAGAGCCCGGGAAGAACTTTTTGCGTCAGTTTCGGGACAAAAGTACCCGTGATTTCAAGGAGCTAACAGCAGCCCAATTTATGGATGTTTGGAATCATTACGACGAAGACGGTAAGTGTTAGTAACACAACACAGCTGTAAATTTCTATTGTGATATCTCACTAAATCACAGCTGATTCTGTCGGTAACGCATACGCCTTCATGCGATGTTTAAACGGCTTTTGAAATACATGCACCTCGTTTAAATTCTAGCCTTCATGTTAAGGATATCATAATTAAAAGCAATCGCTGCAGCAAATGTCCTGTTCATTGGATGTAATAGTAATACAATGCGCCTGTATATTTGATAATGCTACGGATGTCGTTTAATGATGGTGACAGGCTAGTCGATGAAGCTCAGCGGGACGCTGTTCTGCATTTGGGCACAGGCAGCATAACGTTGTCTGAACAAAGCCTTTGTAAAGGCTGCCGGAGATTTGTACTGGGGAAGGTGGCGTATAGAGTCGCACCACACCAAATGTATACATATCTGACCACAATGCATAGAGACATTGATTTGCCGGCGGTCGTAGCTCAAGACTGGAACCGTTTAACTGGGATTGATCAGAGGAAGTTTCACGTAACTCGACTCTCCTTTGTGAGTCGAGTTTGTATTATTTGTGTCTCAGCGTCTGGCTCTTCTGTCAATGGTTAGCGGTTCTTTCTTTCGCTTAGGTATTGATTGGAGATCTTTGTATTTTTCGTATCAAGTAACCATTCCAGCATAAATGCATATCGTAACGTCCATTGTAGCATGTGGACCTGCAGTAACATCTTTTCCAGCATAAGCGTCTAAAGGTAACATCTATTTCAGCATGTGCGCATGGCGTAACTTCCATTGTAGCATATGAGCCTGCCGTAACGTCCATTACATCATAAGCGCCTGCGTAACGTACATTGCCGCATAAGCGCCTATCGATATGATACCTTACTTGGTAATCCTGAAGACAAGTAGTCTTTTATGAACGATAGCGAGCTAACGTTTGGCGCCGAGCGCCTGTTCCCACCAAAGTCCCACAAACTGGAAGGGCAAGGGGCATGGCGGGATGAGGGTGTTGGACTTGGAATAGGCCCCAGTTACTGTCGTGTTATATGGATATGAGACAGTAGCGAATACGATTTTCTAACATACATGTAGGTTACAGAAGACGCTTTGAATTTTTTTCAACAAATTCAATTTCAGAAAGTAATGCAAGACTGCATCTGCATGTATCACTTTGCCTGCATTTATTGTAATTTATTCTAGAACCGTGATGAAAAGAAATTTGAATACGTGTTCAATAATGGCATTCAGTCATGCCATAAAACTTTAATTGTTAGGAATGATAAATCTGGATGTAGAGTAGATGTGTAGCGTGTTATGCGCACAATTCTAAATTTAAATGAGGTAACCTCTGTATACATATGCGAGTGGGTTTCAAGTATAGTCTGTGCATGGGTACATACATGAACAGACGCGCATTTAGTCGCGGAAAGTTGCAAATAAGAATATGCTTAGAGTAGGGCAAAGCTGGTTGCCTTCGTATAAGTGAAATTTTCTGAAGTTCGGTGTTAATAAATCAAATAGATCTAGGCGTCGTAACTCACATTCGTAGACCAATCATCAACCAGTATTATCAACCAATAATTCTCCAAAACAGCGTAGACGCAACAAACCACCAGTTACATGAGTGCTTAAACTACGAAATTATGACGGATCTAGGTGTCAAAACAGATGTCTGTATACCTGCCGTCATCCAAAAAGGACGTTCTATGTCAAAATCACAAGGCCAATTCAACAAAACAAGTATGTAAAGTGCGAAGCTAAGGCAGATAAGTCAAACAAACAGAAGCAGTGAACAGTTTTTACGACGAAAGGAATTTTCTAGGCGAATATTTGGAATCAATATCCAAATTATGTACCACTGTGTCACGCATAGTGAAAAAATGAGTGATTTTTAAAGATATTTTTAATATAATCAGTATCCAAATCTTGTATGGCCTGCTGTTTTATAAGGTGTCGGTGAACAAAAATTTATGTCATGCTGCGTTTGTCATTGCGTTGTCATTTCAACAGTTTGTCATCTGTTGAAGACATCTGCTATGACAATTTTACGTAGATTTCATGCAAAATAATATAAAATACTTTGCTTTCGGGGCCTTGCTAATGAAATTAAAGACTAATAGTACAGAGAGCCAAGCCAGAGCTTTGACGACAGTGTGCTGGCTGGCCAGTATGCTTTATTTCAATTTTAAACTTATCGGGTTCGTGTTATCCAAAATATGTGTGCAAACCATGTTGAATATAGACAGCGAATCCAACCAAATGTTTTATTCAGACAGATACGTTCAATAAAAACCTCTACTGAAATCTATCCATAATATAACATAGTTTAACAAAAAGTTATATCATCGTGAATCCGGTTGGAAAGGATATCTAACGAAGAAAGAGAAATTCGCATCTTTTGAATCTAGACAATATTTCTAAACCATCTTTTCGTACTTCGACCTTTGCGTAGTCAGTAACATGGCATATGCTTATACCACGCGACATGCGTTGCTATAGAGGCATGTGAGTTTCTTAAGGTTTCAAAAGTTCGAAGAACATCAAATTCTCTTGTGTCTATAGAAACTTGGCCAACGTTTCCGGAAATCGAAGACTGCTCAGCCTTAATCAGCCAAAGTGGCACCAGTTCATTGACCCAATATGTAATGTTAGCTAACAGTTTCTTAATTACATTATATAATCTCTAACATGCAACACACAACATCCATTTATGACCTATCGCGGCTGTATTAGTTAATACAACTAATTAGTCTCAGCGGCACTGTGTAGAGATAGCAAATACAGTTCCTCGGTTACGTTTATACATTGCTTCTGGAAAGGTATGTTCTACGCGTACAACAATACATACAGACGCTCTCAGCACCTGCGCATCTGGAATGAAACATACTGCATAAAAATATTTCCAGGCTAATTAGGTGTGGCAATATGAAGCCTTTGATGAAGGCTATTATCCGAAATGTGGTAGTAGAGCTTTTATATTTTCTCGTTTTTCAATCTTTCAGTTCATTTACCTCACACATATTGAGGATATTTAGCTTTTTCTGTGTTGTCACGTACCTCATATACAAGACAGTCTCGATCTGAGCTAGGCGGTAAATGTATTATGCTGTAGTGCTTACATGTAGCTGGTTAGTTTCATCATTCATTATGATGAGGGGTAGAGAGGTTTGCCTGTCTACGGAGAGAATAACACCAGCTTCTGGTCCTTACGATTAGCATTTACTCAAACGTAAAGAAACCGCACCTTCAATGGGGAAATACGCGTACATGTAAAAATGTGACAATTATGCTTAAGCCATGGTACTAAGATGCATGTAATCTCCTGCAATACAGGCATTCACATGAACAATCAAAATAAAACTCTAACTAGAGTAAATTGACAAGAGACTGTATTTCATCCGTTGTGTGCCATTTATCACACATTCGTCGCTGCTCTAGCTTCACACTTTATGTTGTAAGTGTTTTATTACAGCTATGACGTAGAAAGTGTCCATATAGAGATATCTAATAAGTTGCTGTTCATATCACTGCTCTTTGCAATTTCACTGGTGCTAATTAAGTTGCTAATTTTTAAGGATTTACAGATAACAGTTAAAAAGGTAAATTAAGTAAACTGACAAGATATAATTGAAGACGTACAGCATAGAGAGCAAAACCAAATCAACGACGACAGTGTGACAGGTGGCCAATGGCCACATGCAATCGGTGAAACACGGTCTCTTTTCAGTTTACCTGTCAAGGTTTTATTCTAACTATGTAAACCCATGAATAGTAGCAATTTACATGCACCCCTCCCCCCCCCCCCCCCTCCCGCCAACTCCATGGCTTACGCAGATTTAGGTAAATTACAAAATACAAATTTAGGTTATTAGACGTTACATGTCTAGAATTACTCAAAATGCTGTGTTGTCATAACATTTAACATAGCATCACATTAAAACAATTACAAGAGGCCGGATTTCCCAGGTTACACATGACTGTTTACCAACTATCTCACGATGGTATAACCGCTGCTGTTTTTCTTTCCATTTCTTTTGGAACTGAATGTCACCACTCTGTTCTGCTGAAGGCATGATGTTAAGATGCATGTAAATTACTGTGCTATTTACTCACTTGCATAGGTTAACCTGTTGAAATAAAACCTGAGGTAAATGGGCGAGAGGCCGGTTTTGAACATTAAACGTAGTGACCATTTTCCAGCTACTATACTGCCGTCGCAACTCCAGTTTTACATTTCATGCGGTCGTTCTTCATCACTGCAATTTTTCACCTAGTTTTATTTGAGTCAGGTTGCCAGGATGCCTGTAAGTCACTACTATGTAAGCAACTAAATCCTCATCGGTTCACTGGCTACGCTTTGCACGTGTGACAGTTTCTTAGCTACGTCGTCGCTAATAAATTGCAATTAAAATCACTACAACTTCTTTTTCTGTCTTTTTACCAAATTGTGCTTAAGCCATGGTGCTAGGGGTCGTGTAAATTGCTACTGTTTTTTATGCATTTACATGAACAGTTAGAATAAAACTCTGGCTGAGCTAAACCGACAAGAGGTCGTATTTCACTGGGTAGGTGTCACCATTTGCCAGCTATCACACTGTCGTCGCGGCTTTGGCTTTAGTTTCTATGCTGTACGTCTTCATAGTCAGACGATGTGCATCGACAGACTGTTTAATCGATAAAATAGCGCGGCGTAATGACCCAGAAGCCTCTCGCCAATGCGGTTGCTGTGAATTCAAGTCCAGCTCATGCTGGCTTCCTCTGCTGCCGTGGGTGGGAAGGTCTTCAGCAACCTGCCGATGGTCGTGGGTTTCACCCGGCCTCTGCCCGGTTTCCTTCCACCGAAATGGTGGCCGCCGTCGTATAAGTGAAATACTCTTGAATACAGCGTAAAGCACAAATCAGACAAATAAATAAATTATCAATAACGATACACTATACTGTTCATCTAGTCTGTGTAACTTCCTCGCTTGGTGTGGCCGCCGTCGTATAAGTAAAATATTCTTGAGTACGGCGTAAAACACCAATCAAATAAATAAATAAATAATCGATAAAAGCTCACAGGGCAGGTTGCTCTGTGATATGGATTTCATGAATGGAATATCCACTGTTTGCAGGGCATCACTGAAAACTAATGACCGCTTCTCTCTTGTGTGTTACCGGCTTTATTTCCTATTTGTATAATTTCTTACATACCTTTGTCTTTGGGAGCTAGTGTTAAAAGTTGTTTTGGAAATGAATCTTGCAATTACCGGTTCGGAACTTATATCTTATATTTGGCAGGAATTTTCCTTGATGCGACGACTTCTTTTTTGTGATTCCAACTGAATATTTATATATCGTCATTTATAGCCTCAGGCAGATGATACTGGAATTCACGGTTCATTGACAATTCCATTCCGAGCTAGTCAGTAATACTTGTTTCCATCTTTGTTGAAATGATTGTTTATATTTCAGGTTGCTCCTACATTTGTCTTGTTCATTGGACATAAAATATACATTACACCTGGCAGTGATCAAAGAGGATGAAAATTCAGTGTTGATAAATGAGTTTCGGAAGAAATATACATGTATGCTTGCACGCAATCGATTCACTTCGCTCTACATGAATGCAGACAGAGGCAGGCTCTGTAGTTTCAAATCAGCTCACGAAAAGCTTCAGTAAAAATCTTCGAAAAGCTTACATATTGAAAGATCGGACCAAAGTGTCATACCCTGTGTTTTCATCGCTATCATAACTACATGAAGATTTGAGTTTTTGGCTGTTGGTTGTCTATTTCATTGATTTTTACACCTTACTCAGCAATATTTTATTTACAGGTTTAATGGGTTAAGGGAATGGAAGTGGGAGTAACATTGTACATATTGCGAGAGGCATATTATGAGTTAATATGGAAGGGATGCCCAGAATTTAATTGTGGCAAATGCCGCTTAACTTGAGACTGTAGGGTATGTATATGCATCGTGGTGAAAACGGTCGCCTTGTTGAATATGTGAACAATTTAATCAAAAGTTGATTACGACATGCATGACGCACGACTTGATGCTCATTAATTATTCTCCCTTTACGACATCTCATCCAGCATCATTAAAAACTGTTGACTGCTTTTCCTTTCATGAAACCACTCTGATTTCTTTGGTTTTATACTTTTTTAGTTCTGTGATGATTTGTGTTATAAACGTGGTTTTGGAACATGTCACATTGAGCATCATGTCAGTAAGTATGGACAGAATACCCTATTTTTTTTTAGCTTTAGGCTATACGCATCGCCTTGTATAAAATGGTCACCTTGGATGCACGCAGGGTTGCAATGAAAGCGCAACGGAGATACTGATCTTTGATTAACGACAGCTTACGAGCAAGGTACAAGACTGTTGCTCGTGAAATTTACACTTCCAGAATATTCCTTAGGCCACTCTACCTAGCATCATTTAAGGCTGTCAACTGTTTCTTTTTGCATAAATCCATCCTAATTTCTTACATTAAATATATTTTCTTAGTTCCTTGGTGGTTTGTGCTGAACGTACAATTGGATATTGGCGATGCGATTATTGGCCTAGCACTTCCTTTATGTTTGACAGTTGGCGTACGAATGTCTGTTACAACGTTATAAACAGAATTGAGTGCTCTCATGACGATCATTGTAAGCCGATCTTCCTCGCTGGCTCAGTGCACTGATGTGTCACTCTCCCTAAACCAAGCCTTAGAGTGACGACGTCATTAGTCATATTTTATCTGGTTTAATAATGTGCTAAGACTGAATTTCACTAGTTCAAATGCATTGTTTAAATGTCTTTGTGTGTAACGTTTTGAATAATTGTAGACCATTGGTATCAAATAAAGTGTTTGTGTTGCTCCTTTTAAGCATATACACGAACCACTAGAATAAATCCCTAACCCAGCTAAATTGGGAAGAGCTGTTATGGGTTTCATTCTACATGTTATAATCCTTTAGATTGTATTCCTGCATAAACAAGGATTCTGCAGATACAGGCCTGGTCCATATACATTGTTTTCATGTGATGCTTTATTAAGTGTTATGAAAACACAGCGTATTTCGAGTATTTCTATACTAGAGATCAAATAAATTGTAATTAACGCACTGCGTTCTGCTTAATCGCCTTGGCGGCAGGCGGTGTTTAAGTTGCTTCGTTTAGAATAAAACCGTCACTGAGATAATGAATAAATGCTTAGTTTGATTATTTGATCGAGTAAAGCTTCAGAATGTTTTGTATTTTGACTTCAAATCAGGATGTTTGTCAGGTACCCGGAGATGTTGTATACACCAGTTTCATCTACAGTCTTGCGCATAGTGTTTATAAATTTGTATATTTGTATATTTAAGCAGCCCCAAAAAAAAATAAATAAATAAACCGGGACAAAGAACGGAATGCCAAGCTAACGTCTTTCATCCGCTATGTCTCACTGGATTCCAATTATCACACTGTAATCGCTGTTTTATTTCACCTGGAGAAGTCATTCGTTTTTCAATACTCACATTTACATATGTGTTAGTGCCAGAACTACCAATGTGAACTGACAGCGAATAAATAATGAAATTCCCATGTGAGATGTGTTGAGAGTCCAAAGATCGGGGTTTGGTGACAACGGCATAAAGAAATACATCACCTGTTTCACGCTTTCTTCTTTTACTGCTCGCCTAATGTCCCAAAACACTTTTTGTCATGCGCTATAAACCTGCGTAAGCCTTTTAACCTTTTTGATACGTCGTAATGTTCCTGGCTAGTTGCCTTTCAGCAGTCGTAAAATGCAGACGTATGTGTTGGTTCCAAACGTATGTCCCAGCGCCTAGCTAATGGTGTGAGTAACAGTAAGCTATTAAGCCGTCTAATAATATTCTCTGTAAATCCTCTTTACTTGTGCTTATATAGCTCGCCTACTGATTAAAGTCCAATCGACCATTATCTATTAACGAACATCGTTACTCACCTTCT
Organism: Liolophura sinensis; assembly: GCF_032854445.1. NCBI lineage: Eukaryota > Metazoa > Mollusca > Polyplacophora > Chitonida > Chitonidae > Liolophura > Liolophura sinensis. Next base: position 5,616,114 of record NC_088299.1, read on the forward strand.
CTTTCTCACCTTGTAAAAACGTTGAACTGCCCACTTATACCAATGTATACATATGTATCATATTTGTTACTGTTGTTTAGGAAATGGGTACATCGAAGGTGTTGAACTGGAGCAATTCCTGGCAGAACTTATTACCAGCGCGTGTCCAGCTTCTTCTAGTCGAGAGGTAAGTTATACATCTCCTTCTTACTTAGCACTACGAGAACATATATTATTGTGGGCTCTTACAAAAATGACGTCCAATGAAAAAAAAGACGAATTCGCTGTTCAACGCTTTATTATAAGATGCTACAACAAGGCCGTTTTTTCTTCTGTGCCCTTCATTGTGTCATTTTCAGCATACACTTTAACAGAAACATAACGTTTTTTTAGCCGTATCAACAAGAAGCCCTCTATGCACCGAGGTCACGTGTAGCGTGAATACTTAATTTGGTATAATCATAAGAAAAACTTGAGAATGGGCACAAGAGGAAGGCGAACATTTGCATGTAAATCTTCCCCAGCTAATACCACGTTCGGTGCACGCACCTGTTATTAGACACTGAATTGAGATAACGGTAGATTTTTATTAACCCAGGTGTATTAATCTATTAACCAATCAATGATCACTTCACTTTTTCTTTTATATATGTTCTTCATCATAATCGGCCGCTGTCAAATTCCATTCTTCAAGGGTAAACCTCACACGAGTACACAACTGTTGTTAGAATGTTTTATAATAACATAAAATACCTCTCTATGGCCGTGTAAGTTGTAACTATTAAGCATTTACATGAACAGTATATATATATATATATATATATATATATATATATATATATATATATATATATATATATATATATATATATATACGTATTTTTATCCCCGTTTATAAGTAAATGAAACACGCTAGTTATCTACCCAGACGTCTTATGCTGTATTAAATTATATTTTATTCGTACTAAATTTTTAACAATCCTTTGTGTTAATTATTCATTTGATTGGTTTTTTACGCTGTACTCAAGAGTATTTCACTTGTACAACGGAGGCCTGCATTATGATGGGAGGAACCCGGGCAGAGCCCGGGTGAAACCCACGAACATCCGCAGGTTGTTGTAAGACCTTTCCAAGAAAGGTTGGAGAGGAAGCCAGCATGAGCTGGACGTGAACGCACAGCGACTGCGTTGGTGGGAGGCTCCTGGGTCATTACGCCGAGTGCTAACTCCCTCGGCCACGGAGGCCTCCAGCAGCCTTTGGAGGCCTCCAGCAGTCCTTGGAGAAATGAAGCCAATTCATAACCTGGAGTATTCCTCTGACTGACAAGCGTCATTATTTATCCTTATTGACTGATTTAACCCACTACTGTGTTCACTCGGACAGATTATACGCTCTACAGACATCTTTTATGTCTAACTTAATAAGTTCCACTGCCTTCTTGATATTAATCTAGCTACATGCATAAGGGAAGAATTCTCTGGCTGTCTTTCGATTTTGTCCATAGAGCTTATTCGGTCAAATTCACACTTGGTATATTACTGGGGACTGAGATCAGTGTTTTATTTGATTTGATTGGAGTTTTACGCCGTTCTCAGTAATATTTCACTTATACGACCTCGGCCAGGATTATAGTGGGAGGAAAATAGGGCGATACCCGCGGGAAACCCACGACCAGCTCAAGGTTGCTGTCAGATCTTCCCACGTAGGACGGTAGTGGAAGGAAGTGCAGTGTCGTGTATTGTGTATTGCTGATGCCAATTCAATGTCATAAATCTTTCGCTTTTACATTTATGAATACTTTCCCTGGCTGTAAAATGAATACTATACAACGTAAGGGCTTAACATGTGCATTGTGTGACAAATAATAAATATTTTCAACGGTCACTGCAGTGTAAGTTCTATATATGTGAAAATGGCTATGTTTTAGTGATGACGGTCCTCAATATGGTAGACCTAACCATCCGGCACTTGATTCTGGAAATTAAGAAGCACATAAACAATTAAATTGCGTTCCAAGTCTAGAATGAGGTTCAGGAATGACGGTTTGTCAAATAAGTTGAAAGCCTGTTGTATAGCCGAAAATGAGAAATAATAATCAATGTTGACGGTACATTTGCACCGAGATAGGGTCTGGTATAAAACTATGAATTTTGGCCACTCCGTCCATTACGCTTTACCGTCGCCCTTCAACGGGAATATTCACATTGCCATGTATTTATGCAGATGCGTCTGCCAATGCAGTCTTAATGCTAGTATTTATCTCCATTGTTTCTCCAATGAGTATACTGCGTTGTGATTTTATTTGATAAGCATCAACTGCTCGAATATATTAACGTTAACTTTCGGTATGCAATTGGTCTTGGAATACCTTCTAGACAATTGAGATTGAGAATACCCGGTTGCTCATGACTTCCAAACAAATACCCCCAACCCCCCCTAGGGTCTTAGCTGACCACAACAGACGGACACAGCCGGACGCGGGGAAATCATTAACTAAGGCTCAGTGAATATATACATAATGTTGAATCGGTACCGTTATTCTGATATCTTCGGTTAACCGCTGTAAACGCAAAATAACGTGGTTATCTGTGTCCCTGAAGCTTAAGGCTGTCTTGACTGACAAATCTGTCTGTAACCCCCATGCAGTTATTTAGACACTGGTATCAGTAACATATGTAACATGGGAATCATTTATATTTCTCTCGTCAGCGAACGGGACGGATATTATTACGAACCCGTCCTATTGTTTGTCATCCGTCCGTGACGCTTTGTTTTTTCTTTGCAATAACTGCTCTGATTGTTGCCCGATTTTAATAATAATGTTTGTGTACAGGTTTTGTCTGAAGAATCGTACACCACGTCCGTAAACCATACATTCAATAGGGTTTTGTTTCCATGTAAAACTGCTTCGAATATTGAAAAACTTCAATAAAATTTAGTGCGCCGTTTTTGGTCCTTTTTTGTGGTCCTTTAGATCAAGTTCGAAAACCAAGTTGATTAATGTTTTTTTGCATGCTAATGCAGATATAGTGTCGAATATAAACTCTCTCAGTCATATTTTTTTTTCTGATTTCGTTGGTATTTAGGTTCATATTCAAGAAAATATCACCTGTAAAAGTGAAGGAAGCAGGACTTAGCCCAGAAAAAACAAATATCAATCTAACAATACTAACATATCTTCCAATCAGCCCTTTTATAAATACTCATAAAATGATATAAGAAAATGCTATAGTATCCAAGGTAAATTTGTTTCTTCATCTGGGGCTTAAGACCCTTGTGCAGGTTTATTTCAGTTATACGGTTAATATCTAACGAATTTCATGTAAGACTACACGGTTTCCTTCCACCATAATGCTGGTCGCCGTCGTACAAGTGAAATATTCTTGAGTACGGCGTAAAACACTAATCAAATAAATAAATAAAAAATTCATGTAAGACTACATAATTGGCAACGTGATGGCTGCATGGGAAGGATATTGTTACGTACAGAAAAGAAGTTACAACAAGGTGATGCCTATGTTCTATGTTTAGAACATTAGCTGCGGAGTGGGGAAACTTTCCTTCGTGCAAAGCAGTTGTGAGGGTTACGGAGAGAAACAGTAACAAATGTGACATCCTGGAAATGAACCAAACTGTTTTCAGGTTGGCCTAACTAAAAACGATCAAGACGATCAAACAAATTCACCAAAAAATCCCCATACATTTTCAGAATCTATCCTACTCGATCTGGTTGTTTTAGTCACGTGATGGATGTGGCCATTGCAAAGGTCATTCAAAGGTGTTTAATTGCTTGATTCGTCTCCACCATATCATGGCACAGGTTCGGAAAATGGGATGATGTTTCATGAACAGGTGTGATTGCCATCGATCCGTTTTGGTTCGTTTTGTCTCAAAACAAGTTAGTTAATTACATTCACCACTCAGCTGACATCGATTTATGTTAGCGAAGTTTTCATGTGCGTATGAACAGCGGTAAACGTTCCTTCATGTAAATCCGACACATTTGTGGCTATTTGTCGGATGAAAGTTACCACACTCAGCGAGTACTCGAACACCCGTCTGGTCACCCCAAGAGCCTTAATCAGTTACGCTTCGATACTCGCCACATGGCTATATCTATTCTAACACACTCGTATTTCATTAAAATGTTATCAAATTGATTCATCTCCAAAACCACAGAGCAAGCCTTCTTCCCGACACACTCAGAGGAGGCAAACTTTCAGCTAATGAGAATGTTTCACTTGAGTATCGGAAATGCACTTATCAGGTGTATTTGACATGGACCTGATCCATTTGGACCGGATTTTTGAAGTTTTTTTTCGATTGATTTGATTTGTTTCGTTGGTATTTTACGCCGTGCTCAGAAATATTTCACTGATACGACGGCGGCCAGCATTATGGTGAGAGGAAACCGGGCAGAGTTCGGTAGGAAACCCACGATCATCCTCAGGTTGCTGTCAGACCTTCTCCCATATGGCCGTAGAGGAAGCCAGCATAGGCGGGACTTGAACTCACAGCGACAACATTGATGAGAGGCTCCTGGATCATCGCGCCCCACTGGCGTGTTAACCCCTTTGGTTATAGAGGCCCCTGTTTCGATGGAAATGTACTACAGTTACATGTATTACCGCAACCTATCCACGCTGCATTAGGAGGAGCTGCAATGGATAAGCCATCACGGGGGGAAGTCATGACAACATACCAATATCTATATAATGACACACTGAATGGTGCCTGTTCAACCTAGTAGTATATACTTCCCTAGGCTTCAAGAGCTTTGTTAGAATTTGAACTTGATGGTCTCAGTACTCTTTGGAACTAATTATTTTGATAAAATGAAAATAAAACACATCTGACACACTGCCTAGTAATAATTTTAGTAATACCAATGACGTCAGGTATTGAAGTGGGAATACATGCATGTGACGAAGATTAAACGGCCGGCCTTATAGAAGTCGTGTGCTGACTCAGAGAGAGGCCTACTGCATTACAGCATTAGACACATTGTATAACGAACAAGTCTGGTGACCGGTTTACAAACCCGCGGCGATGATCTGCATTCAGGGTTCAAAGGACTAATTTTAACTCTGATCTACAGTCTAAGATATTCCCGCTGAGGATTTTAATTCCACAAAAGGTCAGACCTATATCGGGTACACCGGGATTTCTTTACAAATGGATTTCATGCCATCACGATGCCGTGATTTGCTCATTGCCTGAAATATCGAATCTTAGACAGCTTTCTGACCCCAAAGCAATGGCTTCTGATATGTTTAAATCCCTTTTGAACCTTTTCTGCACATATTACATGGAAGCGATAAGCTCTTTGTTTATGACTTCCTGTGTGTGTGTAGCAGAAATGACAAAGGTTGCTTAATCTTGAAAAGGTCTTAAAGGCGGGAATGTCTCTAGTCACTCATAAAGAACGTGATGTGCACAAGACCATCAATTTTGCTTTTCTAAATCAGTTGTTTTAGAAATGATTAACGCCACTGAGCATGAGTAGACTGATGGATGACTTAAGTAGACACATTGTGCTGTCAACACTTTCTGAGATTATGCTGGCATAATCTCCCACTTCAAACAGCATGCTTTTATTTAGGAGAATATCTCACCTATCTTTCCAACTCACGAGATTCCCCCCAAAGCATGGTCGTTTTGTTTTTTAATTCTTTTGCCAGACACACACTCAGTCTTATTTTTTCATTTCGCCGTTTTAACGCGCATTGCATCATTGATGAATTGTGCATTTTGAGCCTATCAAATAATCGAATTTGTGATTTCCAGCTCAGCGCCTCCCAGAGGACTATAAGTAACCTTTTTAGTGTCATGGCCGCGTATGGTAAAATATAACGGATGACCATTGTGTTGAAGTCTACAGTGGTTTTTTGAGGCAGTTCTGAGTGGTAAAAAGGACAATGGATCTGGCAAAAAGGCGAAGGAGTGGACGAAACCGCCTTTTTTAAGAACTTCGTATGGTTGAAAGACAGATGACGGAGTCTGGGGAAAAAATCAGGCTGGTTTTAAAAGTCTGCTTTAGAGCCTGTGTTATTGAACAGGCCAGCATAACATGGCAGAAAGTTGACGGCACACAATATCTACTTGAACATTGCATTAGTCTCCTCTTGCTCACCTGCCTTAACCGTGCTACTAGAGGTAAACATCAAACACCTAAAACAGCTGATATTCGATGTCAGCAAGGTAGTGAGATTCCAGACAACTTTAGGTCATCTCAGAACACTGCTGAAATCCTGTGAGAACATACTGTGTAGCATTCTTTAATCAAGAACACGAATAAATTTATGGTATTTGCTTTGCTGTCTTGTCAGAAAGTGGAAAACTAACAATGTGATAAGACGGACAAATCCTAGCAAATCGTTTTGCTTCCTATGCCTCACCCAGTTACTCAGACTTAACTTCATCTTGAGATTCAATTTGATTTCTCTAAGAGCACGCGACGACTGCCGATAATCACCGAGGAATGCCTACTCGCTCAACGAAACATCAGTTGCGACAATCCCTGCGCGCGCTCACGTCATGAGACGTGCGTGTACCTGCTACTGAGGCGGGTCAATACGACAGTGAGGCTAACCAGATCTGCAAGTCGATAAATCCCACCTACGTAACGACGACTGCAAGACAAGAAAATCGATTAGCAAAGTAAGGACTAGCATAACTCCAGGAACACTGTGCATGTTTGACATTTCATCTCACTCATTTACCAGAGATTGTTTCTCTTTCAGATCATGTTCTCGTCTACTGTTGACTTTCGAGTAATGCACGTTGTGTACCCTTTGCTAGTGTTTGTGTACAACGCAAGCATATCTATCATCTATCTCGAAGGTGGACTGCTTGATATAACTGTCAATATTCATATAGATACGACCGATCGATATATCGGCATTCAATATTCATGCGGGTATGACTGATTGATATATCGGCATTCAATATTCATGCGGTTATGACTGATTGATATATCGGAATTCAATATTTATGCGGTTATGACTGATTGATATATCGGCATTTAATATTCATGCAGTTATGACTGATTGATACATGGGCATTCAATATTCATGCGGTTATGACTGATTGATATATCGGCATTTAATATCCATGCGGTTATGACTGATTGATATATCGGCATTCAATATTCATGCGGGTATGACTGATTGATATATGGGCATTCAATATTCATGCGGTTATGACTGATTGATATATCGGAATTCAATATTTATGCGGTTATGACTGATTGATATATCGGCATTTAATATTCATGCGGTTATGACTGATTGATATATCGGCATTTAATATCCATGCGGTTATGACTGATTGATATATCGGCATTTAATATCCATGCGGTTATGACTGATTGATATATCGGCATTCAATATCCATGCGGTTATGACTGATTGATATATCGGCATTCAATATTCATGCGGTTATGACTGATTGATATATAGGCATTTAATATTCATGCGGTTATGACTAATTGATATATCGGCATTCAATATTCATACTCTAACCACCATGCCCGCGGAGGCCTCTTCGTATAAGTGATGTAGTAATTTCCTACTCCCCAGTACACATCTGTACGAATATTTTAAATTATGTTGAATAGATATGAAAGCTGGAAATCAAACCACCTGCTTCACATTTGTCAAGTTCTGTAATTCGGCGATAGGGTTTATTTGTTAGAATTCATAGAGGTTCAGTGATTAATGAATATGTTTTACATGTGTAAATGTTTACCTTTTACAGTAAACACTTCTTATTTATAAAATGTATTTTTATTTGGAAATGAACTAAGGTATTTTTACTTGGAGCCCTTAACACTACGATAGTAATAGTCAGCAAAACATGAACCTGTTCAGTTAGGGGTATATCCCATTCTCCACCCAAATAGCGCTTACATTTGGCCATGCAAGATGTTTGTGTTTTTTTAATTTATGTATATTAAATCGATCACTACTTTCCTTAAGCAAATGGGCATATAGGCATCTTTTTGAATCAATTTTGCAGTAAAGGTTTACTTATGACCGGTAAAAGTTTAACATGATAAATGTTAATCTTAATTAAAAAAGTAAACGTTTATCTTTCGGTGAAGTGAAACTTAAGTGAAACTGAATCAGATGCAGTAAACATTAACTTGAAAATTTTAACAGTGCAAAAGTTACAATGATGTCACCAGTATCAGGTGATTTCGAACAAAGTGGGCTTTCCTTACAAAGTAAACGCGTCTCAGTGCTCTCACCGGAACCAGACTCTTATCGTCTAAACGCTTAGACAAGACTAATCGATCTCTCTTTCATCAGCTTTTAATTCCCATCGAGTGGTCTTGAGTAGAGTGGATGGTACACATCCTTAGCCTGGCCAGTAATGAGCCCGATGTTTGTGTTAAACGGCCGCTTTTATTGCTCGACCAGTAGAAGACTGTGACTGAAAATACTATTAGCAAACTATCACGGGGTGAGGATAGCATCAGAACAGTTGGACTGCTTCGGTTCGAGCTGTTAGCAGACCGGAAGTACCCAGAAGTGAATAGGACGTCATGTGAATGGTTGTCTGGTTCCGTTAGGTACGCCATGGAAAAATGTGTGGGTTATATCTGGAACCATACACAGGGGGCTATATTGAATATTATGGGTTTGACACGTACCTAGCATCTTAATCTGCATTTTCATTTCGTGGATTGTGGACACGCGTACGTTCCTAAGCTACTTCCGCTCTGGTCGCAAGACTGGAAACTGGGCTGCAGTAGCTGCACATTGTATTATTACCAGACGAAGGTGATGTGGCGTGACTTATAAGCCCTGTTCAACTGACTACGTATAATCCCTAAAATTGAACTGCCGGATGGATATCTCAGTTTTAGACGACACAACGGGCAACTAATATTTTTACAGTTGAACGGGCGACTGGTAGTGAATAATGTAAAATAATAGTGAATGATATTTACGTCGAGGTGTAACCGTTTCAATCTTCGTACATCATTTTTTTTCGTAACTTTTTTATATGTCGGCTGACATTGGCAAGGTCATATCTGAAGACAGTTACATGTACGAGAAACTGCTCCTTCAAAGTTTGCAAAATGGAATCCGGGGACCCAAGAACCAAAATTGAATTTCATGACATCGCTGTGCGAAATTCACTTATAAATGATTAGCGGTGATATTCGACCAGACTACATTACTATATTCTTTGTATGTCCTTCACAAAATATTTCTTTCTTAGTAGAATTTAGACTTTTCATTCGCCTGGTAATGTTTTTGCCGCTGTTGTATCAGGGCTGTAAGAGTTGTTTTATATTATCACCTTTTATATAATCCCTCCAACAATGCTCCCAAGTGGAGATTATTCACAAGTGATTATTTGAACCTAGCCTAGCCTGGAAATCTTTTTCTCTTGTGTAATTTATGTTTAAATCTTCTGTGTGGATATCTTTTCGCTAAAGGATCCAAGATAGGAAAAGGGTGTATAGACACTGGCATCTGCGTGTTGCGGCATTTTTCTGTGTTGATTTTAACTCTGCTGAACATAACAATTAACATTGTTTTTGTGTTCCCAATCTGACCATTACTGTAATAATGTAATGGCGTAATAACTACAACGTTAACCAACCATCAAACATAACAACTTGCTGTATTAAACTCATACATGGGCGGAGCAAACTCTGACAAGTTCGTTCTGGTTTTAGCCTTTTGCAATGTTTCATTACTTAAAAGACAGACTTGGGTCTTCCTTTATTTCCTCTGAAGCACGCAAAGAGCCCTGCAGATGAACGTGAACGTCGTACAACTCGTACAGCTTTATTTCAGGAGACTATTTAGGGCTTTGCTGGGTTTATCGACAGTTTTCGCGGAGGACTTTGAAATCCCCACGAATTTGCTTTTGACATTACTGAAAAATACTATTGCACAAAGATATTGATTTGTCTTCAAAAAGGCGATCATGGAAGAGCTCGTTGGCAATTAAAATTATCGCTGCAGCTAAACTGTTATTTCCTGAAAAGCGTCAGCTAGTGACGGGAGACAATCGACCGTCTCTGTGTGAGGCCGATTTATTAAAGTCTGTTGGTAAAAAAATTACTGGTTTACATGTAAATGCTATGAATTTTCCACTGAACTGTATGTGGCATCTAATCTTTCTCCAATATCCTCTCAGCCATCTTAATTTACGTCTCCTCCTTGTAAAACAGTAGTACAGGTACTTTAGTTAGAATGTCCCAAAACCTTCTACGTGTTAGCGTTTGAGTGTCAGTGTTTGACGCTACTTGTGATCCGCCACCTAAATCTGCCAGTCTGTCGCACCTATGTGAACATGACAACTTAAACGCTTTTCAACCAGTCAAACACTTTACTTCAGCAGCGGTTAGAGATCAGCAAATGAACGGTGGAAATTCTTTGCATTATGTACATAGCCCGCTGTTGTGAAAACATTTTCAAGAATACATGAGGATAAGTTCTCAGGTACTGGATGATCAAGTTATCCAGTGATATACACACACATATCTATTGATCATCCTATTGTGAGTTCATTTTGTTCAAAACACCCCAAAATGCCTGTCGGCTTTATGAACGACATTTTGTCAACAAAATATATTGTGTATTGGGCAGAATTCGAGTCCAGGTAAGGCTGGGAGCATTACCTTGGGCATGTATATGATGACCAAATATATCCCATATGATTGATCGGCCGCGGTGGGGTATCGTAATCGATAGATTCGAATTTGAATCCCGAGTTATGCCCGTAGAAAATTTAGCGTTGGTAATCTTCGCCATTGTGTGTACCATAAGCGGAACAGACTGGTTGGTTTCCTGAGAGTACAATATAACTGAGATGGACGTGGTATCTGGTGTCTTCTTCATGGCGTTGCAGTGAGGCACCAGGATAATTGGCAACGGGTTCGGCCTATTACATGGACACACGACCATGATATCCCACCCAAGTAATGTTAAAACGATGTTAAATCCTACTCAAGTTAGCAAGCATAAATATGTGAACGTTGAGCTTTCCTTTCTTGGCCGATTTAAAATATTTTTTACTAAAAATAAATTATAATATAATTATAATTATTAATTAAATTGTTATCAGGTTAAGTCCTTATACTAGTAAACGTTTCCTTTCAACAAGCGAACGACTCTTTCGTTCAGTGCAATTGTAGCATATATATTACTTTGAGAACAAATGTTAACAAACGTTACGCCTGACTGGTCACCAAGATGGACTAAAATTCGCAGTCACTTATTGGTGTTTCTGCATTACAAAGAAAAACCAAGCAAATCCAAGTCTGACATGAAAAAAAATGTGAGTTTAGTACACGGGTCTCTTACCGGAAAACCAGCAAGTTTTGTTTATTGAACGTGATTGTTGTTAACACAGCACTCAAAGTGTGTCGATATTGACGGTAAGATAAACATTACACTGTGTCCGCGTGTGTAACGCTATCGTACCGGGACGCCGATATCAGATAGTCCATTTCAACTAAAAAAAGCTGTACTTGTCAAATAAAGATCTGTGTAAATATGATCATTTTTGCTTTTTGGTTCTTATTCCAGTGGAAATAGAACATGTCACACACGCGTTCTTCTGACATTGAATTCCTGTGCGTTTCTTTTAGCTGCGGCGAACGTCTCCATGAGACGAAATCGTTGTTGTTGAACTTAATGTTTGGGACGTTCTTTTTGTTCTTGGTCGTAGGGTGCTTAATCCAATCACGCTAATGCGTGTAACGACATTTAGCAGTCAAACCATGGAACATAATTTTGGGAGTTACAAGGTTTGACAACGTCCAAACATTATTTCTGTCGTTTTTAGTTGAGCCCAGACGGTCAGATTATTCAGGTCTTTGCTGTGCGACATGCTCATGATCGAAAAGTAGGGTCAACTAAACATCGTGTAAGAGACTACACATTTGGAGAAAGGATGCTGATCTTTCATTTTTCACCTCTTCGTAAAGATTTCAAGTGAATATAAACAGCCTGTTGTTGATTTAACTGTGTGTTTTCCTCGTTGCATCATTTAACATCGATGCAATGTGTTACAACCATACTCTTTTGTCACTCGTCACTGACAGTGATCTAAGTGAAAATTTCTAAGCTAACATCCAAAGAAGTAAAGAAATATATCCGTTCACGGTACAGGTTTAATAAGCTGTTGAGAAACAGCCCGCACAACTAGCAAACAATAATGCTCCTTGGCATGCAATGAAAAACACCACCACTCATCATAGCAGATAACCTGTCTCTTGTCATGAGTGTCAGGCTTATGTGTACAAATGGATAAAAAAAAACAACAGTACAACAGAACAAGTACATTAGCAAAAAGCTTTTCTAACTCAGCGGAGAGTAACAAATGTTGTATGTGGTACAGAGTACAAGATAAAGGAAAATTTGATTTACCTTTGTTGTACGTGGTTTTTTCTCTGTTGTTTTTTTTCGAAGTACAGAATAAATTTTACTAGTGCAGTGGTTTATTCATAACTGCCATACGGTGTGAAGACTCGTGATGTCATCTTTGTCTTATTTGCCTGTAAAGAGGACACAGTGTTTCACCTACTCCAGCCTGCACCCCCTTTGGGCTCTCTGCAATACAAGGGAAAAGAGTGAAGCTGATTGGATAAAGGTTTTAGAAGAAAAAGAGATTCCTTTCTTTATAGTTAAATATGACTGCATGCAGCATTTATTATTATTCATAAGCAGCCTTACGAATAAATCTGTAGACGATATGACTTTTATCAGATTGATAAGGTAAAGTCTTACGCATGCGTATCGTGACATCGTGAAGATGCCTACCTATATCTGTTGACAGGTGCCTCAGTACACCGGAAGTCTGCGTACATGTAGTCTTTGCTAAAACAGGCTGTCTCAGTATATACTCGTCAGGTTTGCGACACAGTATGTTACGATTCGCACAAATTTATTTCCAGAACTCCTATGACAGATAAGAATCCTCCTTGCGTTGTGAAATCCATTATACAAGTCTAGTTATACGAATAGAAATGTGAATAGGCGTTGATCAAGTGGATCAAGCCATAGATCAGTCTGATACCTTCATTTGCCATCGCACTCAAAGACTCTCTCACAGTAAATTATCTCAAATAACACATTCGGTCCTAGCATTTTTTATCTTGCCTTTTCACTGAACATACTGACTATACGTTTAGGGAAGCCTTCGGTAGCCTGGTGGTTAGTGTTCGCCTCAAGTGAGGAGATCTGGGATTCAACTCGCTGTCACGTGATACCAAAGATGTACGTGAACAATGGCCCTTGTTGTTGCCTATCTTGATGCTCAACACTGATAGATCACAGCAAGGACACAGGACATGTTGACCCGGTGTCAGTATAATGTGAGTGTATGGGGTCATGTTTAGTGTCTTCGGCATGATAATTCAGTGCCGGCCGCGCTCTGCCAAAAGAAGATACTGTATATGGACACACACCTAATTACTCCTCGTTGCAATATGTCTTAAGTTATTAGGTACGACATAAACTCTCCTCTACTCCCCGCCAATCACGCATACGTAGGTTTACGTGGTACATATGTTATGCAACTGTGTCAATAGTTCAGACGTGGCGTTAAGCTGTATTTATTCATTTGACAGTTCACACGGGAATCCTTACTGCGTTTGAAAAAGTTTAATCTAATTTCAGACCTTATCTTGCCCCCCCCCCCCCCGAAATAATCCATTTATTTTGCATTCGTTAAGCCGAACAATGTTAAAGCCATTAACAAACATGGTCAAACCACCATTGACCAACAAGTCTAATAATTATGCCAAACCAACAAGCTTCCATCATTAGCTGTCTGGTTTCTTTTGGCCTTGTACTGTATAGAGGCTATTAACTTTTTTTATCCTGAACGGTAATCTCTTCAATGCTAATGCCTTAACTGGAAAGTCGCTAGCCAGAGCCAGATGATTGGGTCCCTTAATGTAATCTGTGTTGAAGCTCCTCTCGGCTACGAAGTTTAACATCGGTTTAAATTTAACGAGAGCTCTTTTACAGGGAATCCCTTTTATCCTGACAGAATAAGGTCGGATCGATACTGCCGACAGTGCAGTCCCGGAAGCCAAGCAAGAAGTCCTCGAGTCAAGGCGAGGTTGATTTGATTGAAAGCCTTTTTCTTTTTTTGGATTTTCCCCTTCTACCTTTTCTGAGTGTGTTTTAAATGCATTGCGCTTTGTGATGTGACCAAACTATTACCCTCAAGGTACAGACACTTGAACATCCGAAGTTGAAGGTTTCACCAACTGAAAGTCAGATCTTAATGAAAAAAGAAAATTGTTTTTGTTGCGAACATGCAGCAGGTTCAGTAATGAAGGTCGTCTTTTTCATTGAAAGGTCTATTTAAAGAACGACTTCTCAAGCTGGCTTGTGAGGCATGAACTAAATCTACTTTGTTTCAAACATGGCGATTAACTATTGGAAAGAAGACACTATATTGAGCTCTTTTAGTACATTTGTGGCAAAAGAAATTTATATGATTGATAGGTGTTTTACGCCGTACTCAAGAATATTTCACTCATACGATGGCGGCCAGTATTATGGTGGGCGGAAACTGAACGGCAAAAGTAAGGTTGCATCAATTGCACAAAGCCATTTACAGCACACAATAATGTATCTTTATATTTAAACAACAACTTGTGTTGTCGCCAAGCCCCGGAAAGCTGATTTACTGTATACTGTGACTTAACGGAACAATAGCACAATGAACAATCTTGGATTTGTTCAGTACAAAGGGGTAGGTCAAGTGTTGATCAGCCTTGTTTTAGTTCAGTCTTACTGAATGTTGTGTCATATCTGGTGTCCTCGGCATTTTAGATTTAGTGAGGCAACATGTCTTTTAAAACGCGATATGGCACGGTAATGTCTCCTTGTAACGGTCCTGTTCCTGGATGCTTCCTCACTGGAAAGCAATCTGAAAGCACAGTTGATAACGTTCTATTACTGGCTCACACCACACTTATAATACACGTCTAGAGATGAAAGAATCCGCTCACGAAAAGTAGAACGGTCCTCCAAGCTACTAGCAAGCAGGAAAAACCCTTCAAGAGCCGTTGGTGTAAAAATTTCGTTTTGTACCCTCATATTTGCATGCTGTAACATTCGTAATTAATTCTCTATTCAGTGATGGTATCTCCAAAACATAGCCTTTCCGTCTATTTAACACTAATATATAATAATCCCTTACACTGCCCATCATGATTAACAAAACAGATATAATTATGTGTTGCCTGAGTAAATAAACGGTGATGTATAGAAGCCCGTTCAAGGCCATTATCGTACCATCGTCCTACTGTTCCCATAAAGTCACTTGAACCCCTTAAGTTTACGGCCTATGGTACGCAACTAAAATGAATACAACAGATGTTA
This sequence comes from Liolophura sinensis, assembly GCF_032854445.1. NCBI lineage: Eukaryota > Metazoa > Mollusca > Polyplacophora > Chitonida > Chitonidae > Liolophura > Liolophura sinensis. The sequence goes on from NC_088299.1 coordinate 5,631,464, forward strand.
CCCCTCTTGTCTGCGTAGTTGAGAGAAAAATTCGATGAAGAGAATTTAGCAGGTTTGCAGTATTGCATTTCGTTTCACTAAGTAACAGCTCAGGATGGGGTACTTTGTCTCGTAATGATTGTACATAGTAGGATATGTAGAATAATGGTTTATAGATTAATTCGTAAGACGAGTATAGGGTGCGCTTCTGGTGTGTGTGTGTGTGGGGGGGGGGGGGGGGGGGCGGTAGGGGGTCAATGCGCTTCAATTCGAGTTTTATTATTGTTGCTGTTGATTTATTGAATTTTCCAAATATAACGGCATGAATGTAAATGTACGAATAACATTACATGTATCTCTTGACTCGTATAGTTCAGTTTTGTATAGAGACATACTTACAAGCTTACGCACCAAGCCTTAAGTGACACAACTTCTGTTGTCGTAGCCTTAGTCCAAGTGAGTTTGCCAGGCCAGTCCGTTTGATGATTACTCCATGGTAGTCTGTTGTGAATCTTTTGTTACAGTCCGTTGTATTGAACTTGCTGCCTATATTCATTTATCTGTAAAATCACTCATAGTCATTACTAAAATTGCTTTTCGTCAGTAACAGGTAGGCCTAACACCACATGCTGTCTATATCGATGTACAATCAAAACTTGATTGGCACGGTTGGTGCTAAAACATGCAAAACATGCTTTAATGAACTGCTGATAAATAATGAGGACAGCACATGTCACGGTGACCTGACATGGCATTGCAAAACAATTCGCATCAAGCTTCCTATGGAAAGTTTTATCTGAAACGATCGACTTCCGAATTTACGCCTTTTCCAAGGTATCCGTGTGCGTTATAGAAACTCGATTTAATACCAAGGATTTTCAAAACCAATTTCCAGCATATCCATTATTTAACACCCTCTGAATAAAAAATATGTAAAAATGAATGTATGTGTAATTTCAACATTCCTGGAATGGAATCCGTATCGACTCAAAATTTCAGTTCTGTTTAATATTACTATTCACGTGAAAACCGAAATGTAACTTCCAACTGCTGAGAAGACGGTTCTGTTCATATCCGGTAAAAATAGGTGATTTATGATAAACTGTACAAACCTTGGACCTTGGGTTAAATGGATTATCTATCACCAGCTGGTTCTTCAATAATGCAATGATCTTCAATGATATCGACTGAAATATTATTAACATCCATCAACTTTACATGACTTATTGAGAGCTTTTAATGTTAGACGTATCGAATAGAAGGGAAACAAACCTCCTCAAAACTATCCGTTTTAATTCAAGAGAAGTGATAGATTTTCGAATAGCGGATTCGATCTTAATAGGCTTCGAGAGAAAATTGGTTGCAGACCCGTAGAGAATTTGCGCTGTGCCGTTTTCTGTGAAAATAAAACCTCCCGTGTACTTCTTTGTCTACACTCATCGAAGCCACCATTCTTATAAATCCTTAGGGCAAGATTTGATAAGTTTATTCATTCGTCAAAGTTTCATGTAAACAGGCCTACTTTTTCATCCTTCGGGGAACTACCAAGTCTGGAACCGGCCAGTGGACTAAAACGGGAAGTTATTTCCTGGAAGGTTCGAACCAATTGATGCTGGCGGCATAATTTAAAGACATTTCCAAAGCGACGTCTCTAATGAAGCGAAGTAAGGGGGGAGGCCTGTCATCGGGTGAATTGTTAAACTGGAGATTCTTGGGGAATCGATGAGTTGATGAACGGTAAAACTGCTGTTCCATTAACCCGCCGATAGATCAATCACGTGAGATCCAAGCCGTGAACCGTTCAAGGCCGCTTGAATGAAGTATTACCGTCAAACGTATATCCATGCTCGCTGTATTCTAGCAGCGTGCATCTTTCTTTGAAGAAACGCGAATGCGGACCTATTGTCGCGGAGCGCTTCGAAAATTGATGCGTATGTCAGTCTTTGTGCCTTGACTGACAAATCCGGTTATTTGTCCGTCTTTGAACTGCTGAACTCACATCGGTCTTCAGCTCCTCAGGAATCTTAACTCGGCTTTCAAGGTCTTTGATATTTTCACTAATATAAGGCACTGACGGGTTAGCTGTGACCAGCAAGGCCGCACGAAGGATCGGCCCAAACCATCTGGAACTGATCCAAGGTTTCCGATCATCTTGACGCTCACAAGATAAATCTTCTCGGCTAATCGCCTCCGAGAGAGGTATTAGACAAAAGCAAGAAATGATAGCGTTGAATACCTTAATCAAATGTCATACGTTGGCTTGCATAGAGCTTATTTATTATGGGGAGGGGCGCATTTTCACCCTAGTATGTGCCCTCTAACCAAAAATGCTCTGCAGGCAATTGCGACTTGTCGGGTAGTGACGCAACTACTATCCACGTTTGAAAGTCAATCCCTATTTTGTGGTCAAATGTCCATTTTACAATGCTATTTGTTTACTATTTTATTTGACTGGTGTTTTACGTCGTACTCAAGAATATTTCACTTATACGGCGACGGCCAGTATTATGGTGAAAGGAAACCGGGCAGAGGCAGGGGGGAACCCATGACCATCCGCAGGTTGGTAGCAGACCTCGTATAGTTAAGACAGGCGTCACTATAGTGTATGCCCAAGACTTAACTTTGCGAGCTCTTTTTTGACATAAAGAGACTACAGAAGATAGAGTAAATCCAGAGGAGGGACGACATTATGGTATTTGGCAAATGGTCACACTAACCGGTGAAATCCGGCCTGTCGTCAGCTAACCTCGATAAAGGTTTTATTCTAACTGTTCGTGTAACCATATAAATACCAGTAACTTACACATCCTCTAGCAAAATGTTTTAGTCAAAATTAGGCCACAGTGAAACACAATATTATATGGAATTAACATTAGCATATACTATACTATAGTAAGAGTGCTTGATATCTTTAAAAATGTTACACAGGCTCCACTGTACATAATTATCATAATATTTTATTGTAATATACAAGTAACTGATGAAATATCGATATCTTTCTCTTAGTGTTAAAGTTCAGTCATTCGCTTGTAATCTGTCTCATTTGTCTTAATAACACTCCCGAATGCTGGCATCTGGCTTTTGTGTACAGCAAGCTGGTGACAGTAAGCCATTACATCGCCAGTCGATATTTGCCTTCAACACAACCTTTCATCTTCTCGCCTATCTTTTCAGTCTTTAATGCCTTTAATCGGAGATACTGGGCCTTTTATAATGATTTATTTCATTCTCCTCGAATATTCCTTGCTTTTTTTTTTTCGTCAGTAGTGAAAGCCGTTCACTGCTTCTCTTTCCCTGAATCCGTCCTAAAACATTTTTGCATTTCTTTGTTTTGCAGTTAAACGTTGTTTTGGAACGTCAGTTATGGATGACTACTGTTAAACGAATTTCTGTTTCGATGCTCAGATATTTATCAGTTAATAGTGATAATGAATCCGGTATAATGCAATAGTTTGTGGTTACAGGGCCTTATATAGATTCAGTGTTTTAATATGATTGTGTATTAAATGTGACAACACAGCATTTTGAGTAATTCTGGACCAGTGATGTTTGATGAATTGCTATCAACATCACTGCGTCCCTGCCCCTAATTTTGCTTAAGCCAAAGTGCTGGTGATAGGTGGTGGTGGCCGGGGGTGGGGGGGTGGCTGTGGATGTAATTTGTTACTCCCGGGACATGGACTGGTAAGCCCTAAACCCTAACTGATGTAAATTCACAAGAGGCCGTACTTCACAAGTTATGAGGGATTATTTACCAACTCTCACACTGTCATCGCTGCTTTTGTTTTACTCTCTATATGCTGCAACTCTTTTATATTTTGATTCAAAACCAGTTTTGTCATTCTCACAAAGATGCCCAAACTACAGAGTTGCAGTATAATACTTAAAGGTAGGTCTGAGAGAAGATTCGTTATATGGACGTACATTCAAGGTCTCCTAGAGTATGTAAATGCAAGTTTATTAGGTTATAAAGCCATCGTAGTTTTCTAGAGTCATAACTGCTCCATTGGACATCTCTTGTGTCCAAAGCTAATGCCACTCTCTTTCCCTATTCGTCGACCTCGTCTGACCCGATCCGGTATAACCAGACCTTGATAATCCTCCAATCCATCTAGCCCAGGCTGACGGTACCAAGTCAGTGTCTCATAAATATGCCACTGTGCACAGATCCAGCTACTTAGTGCTGCATTCAGCAGCCGACTGATAAATCTATATGTTCTTCTATTCTCTGTACAGTGCTTGTAATGCGTGTAGCGGAGTAAGACCGGATTGGCCTCGATCCGTTCCTTTATTTCGACGCATTCCATAAACAGCTGTGCCCTAATTGTTAATGCTTTGTAACGGCTGTGGGGAAATCATATCACGGGATCCTTATAATTGGCCTCCATAAAACCCTACAGCACACTTGTGGACTAACACGGGTTAAAATATTTGATACACGTATGATATACGTGCGTATGTTCTGTACGATCTGGTAAACACGCTGCATTGTTTATATCCCGCGTACATCTGTCGGCAAATGCGCATTACTCACTTTGTACACATTGACTGTATCTGATGCAGACATAAATATTGTCATTGTGCACATCGTATGTTTGATATGCATACACATATAAGCATTGACTTGAACAATCCATTAAGTGAGAAAATATATCACTGGCTAATTAAAATGTGGGAAGTTGATAAGCATAAGTGATCGGCGTTTGTTTATACAGGTGTGCTGATGTTCACGATAGTTCTTTTTGCCATTAACCTATTAACTGTTCTTTCGTGATGAATATTTGATATATGCTTTTGTTCTGGCTGTTTTTGGCTTAAAAGGCAAAACGAACGTGCTCCTGTTTCAGGATTGCATGTTTGGGTAAGACTATCAGTAACCTGCAACTGTGCGCCATTTCATTGCGCTGTTAATGGTATTGCGTGCATACACACTCATGTGAATCGTTGTTAACATAAAAGCAAATACTTGTCAACATCAATACCTCGGTTTTGTTGCGCTTATTAAACTCCAGCTGTAATCAGGACTGATTGATGACAACTTTTTTTTTTACATAAATGTATACCTGTACATATTACATGTATAGCGAAAAGTGCAGAATTTCTTCCCCACCTGAGTACGGAGTGTAGCTTGGCTGATTTGGGATGGCATATTATATTATTCAGTCAATGACTGATTTATATGCCACATCGTCGTATACAACAACTTTTACTGTGCGTTTACCAAGCATACCTGTTCCCTATTTTCTATAATTTGTGCGATCGGACGGAACAAGGAAGAGCTGCATGTAATATGGGATGAATAATGACACGACGCTTGCCTTTCAATCGATGGGACATATCAGATGGCGTTCATCCCAGGCCTTAGACAGGAAATTTGCACATTACCTCGCTTTCACTGTTCCTGGGGTCTTAGTTGAATACACCCATGATGCCTGTTGTAACACACGTTAAACACCAAACAAATTAATAAAAACTAAATATAAATGCGGTATTACATGTACATGTAGCTTAGGCTTTATCCGCATGAGGGTTATATTTCATCCAGCTTTATGTCACTGCAATCTTCAGTTCAATAGGCGTTCAGCATGAAGAGGGCAGCGCAACGACTAGTTGACCCGTATCAGTATAATGGCTTGGGCGGGGCTGCTTACTTGCCTTCGGTAAGGCGTCTCAGTGAAGCAGCACTAGATAAAAGAGCGGTGGAAATCCGTCCTGCAACAAGGAGGTACATCACATACACCCTAAGGATTGTTGAGCACGACGTTAAACCCCAAACACTCACTCACTCACTCACTCAGTTTAATAGTTGTGCAACGGTATACTGGGTGTAAGGATATATGGGTTTTCCTTCAGCATAAAGGTTTAATGCAATGGGCCTTAGGTATATGCAAAGGAAAAAAATCAGCGAAAAAAGGGAAATTGATCTTTCATGGATTATGTCCATAAATACATACGATGTGTTGCATGTGTCATTCATTTTTTGTTGCTGTCACGTTTTCGTCCAATTTCATGTGGGCTTTGAAACTCCAGATCTAACATATTCTTGGAACCGGAATAGACAACAGAATACATCTGTCTCTAATCCCTAAGCTCTAACAGCACACAAAGGAGCCTTGCGGCCGATATAACTCGAGGAAAACGGCTAATATATACGCATCCCCGGGGGAAAACCTCATATCAATAATCTAGAAGCTAATAATTCACAAGCATTTTGATTGCGGCGACCTTAACTCTCAAAGGATGTAGTCCTCCGCAAGCTCAATTAGTCCGGCCAATATTTATCCGCGGGCTTTCTGTCGCGATATTTGCCACTGAACTATTACCACTGTAAACTCACATGGCTTTGAACAAAGCTGACTTACAGTACAGTCCGTGATAGACAGAACGACCGAAGAGCACGACATCACCTCAGCCCGACACGCAATTCCGGTGTACTGGCGGTGACAGATAACTGAGGCGTGTACACAGAGACTATAGCGATTGCAAAAGCAATTGCCCGCGAAGCCGTTTTCATAACCACCGCATTTACATCTAGAGCCAATTTACCCCCAAGGAAGTGACAATTTATTCAGAGCGGCATAAAAAAAATCGAGAATTTTTTAAATGTTGGCAAGCCATAGATGATTGCTTGAGAATGAACTGTAGTGTCGGAAAAGATATAACTTTTATAGATGTAATATACTCTGACGGATAAAAAGTTATAGGTCATGTGAGTTGATGCCAAAATTGTCTCGGAAGAAGAAATTAGCTTTGAGATTTTTTCAGTGGTTAGACAAAGCGAACATTTACACATTTTTTTTCATCAAATTTGACCGTATTGGGAACAGCTATTACAGAAAAACCAGCGGCCAATGAGAATCAAGGGGCTTGTTAAATATGCAAAATTCATGAACGAATCGGGTTGGTTTTCAAACTTAATCTGAGGGTCGACACATTTTTTATTAAATATCGGACAATATTTGAAGTAGTTATTCCAAGGAAACCAAAACGTAGGACTATGGATTGGAACCTTTCACTAGTGACGTGTGGCTATTTTTGTGGCTGCTCTGGTTTTGTTCTCCATGCTGTAGTCCTTCATATTGTAAACCTCCATAAACCGCGGTCTCACCTCTCTGCATTATTTTCATTTTTGTGTTTTTACATCACAACATTTTGAGTCTAACTCTAGACCAGTAACACCTAGCAAATTGTTATTAATATCATTACGGTTTTATTTATTATTTATTTATCTGATTGGTGTTTTACGCCGTCCTCAAGAATGTTTCATTTATACGACGGCGACAAGCATTAAGGCAGGAGGAAATCGGGCAGAAACCCAGGACCATCAGCAGAGCCTCAGGTACGGCCTTTCAGTTTTGAAATCCAGTGACGTCTAATAGATTGATAATGATAATACGATATATTGTACCTAATTGTGCTTCAGTTATGTTGAGGATAAGTGTAGTATAAGGCTGCAATTTTAGCATTTACATGAGCAGTTAGAATAAAACCCAGCTGTGCCAAACTGACATGAGGCAGGATATCTGTGGTTATGTTTGACCGGCCTTACACAAGTTACGGGTCAGCTTTCGCACGTATGACATTCAATGAGCGCTAGCACGCAAGCGTCGTCGACCGCTTGTTGTCACCAAGATCCCATAAACAAAGAAAGCGACGGAATATACACTCGTTGGTCAGTAGGCGAAATAAGCGTGAATGCTTAATGGTACAAGGCCTGACCTCCTACCTCTGTCATTGTCCATATGCATGCACCATTCTTCGTAATGGCTTCAGTAGGGGTAATTCTGGGCCCTGTAAAGCCCAGTCCACCGAAGATCCATATGCCAATCATTGTCTTTAAGACGTGGTGATCCTCTGGATGACGACCCTCTGTCACGAACGCCCTCCATAGCACTGCTTTATTCTCCATGAAATATTGATGACGGCCTACAGTAAAAGGGTTTCATGACCAGCAAACCACCAACACTCACGCGAGGATGCCTTGCCTCTACAAGCTAGTGTTTTATATCATAGTGTTCCTAAACAGAATTAGCGTACTCTTTCATAAATATGTTGTTTTGCTCATCAGTTGAAGTCCAGAAAGCATGCCTAACAGAATTTGGTTTCCCTTGTTTGCTATCAGTGGTGGACTTCACATTCTATGATTTCCAAAGAAGGATCGTCAGATAACTGGAAATCTCGCGGTGCAGGATTTCATGGTATTTGAACGCGATGGTTGTTTTCAGTTTTGTAACATATGTCTTATTTGATAATTCATCTGGTATTTGGTTGCAAAACAGATTAAATGATTTGAACAGTGAGACCATGAACTGGAAGAGCAGCATTAAGTTGTTCTCTTTGACTTGCAAATCAAATTTAAGCTAAACGCCATATGGCTGCGCAGCGTTATTAATTTGATTCCATTGGTTATAGTCAGACTGATCATGTCTGGTAGATGAATGGGTATATGGGCTGGCAGGTGGATGGATGTGAGTGGTTAGTTTGTCTTCAGGAACCATCAGTACGTAATGACCTTTCTTCGTCTGATTTCATTTCCCCAAAGCCCTTCAATGGCGGAGTAATTTTATGGTCTCATGCTGGAGTTGTCTTTCCGTGACAAACGAGCTTATCAACCTCAGTCCAGATTCTGGGTGTGGCATCGGCATGGTGTCTTTAGGAGCAGCTGCGCTGCTCAAAGCGCAGCGGAGATACTTACATTTGTATTCGACCTGGAAATTATTGTCAGCAGTGATTTGTACGTCTAGTCTACATTATTAATTGTCTTCTCTGCATTACTGAAAACTGAGTGCTGTACGAATGTCGGACTTGAGTGAGTGAGTGAGTGCTTGGGGTTTGAAGTCGTACTTAACAATTTTTCAATCATGATGACGATGTCGGACTTAACGCTCAGATTGTTAATGTTTTATTTGTCAACATTGCTACTGCTATCTAACATATGAGTAAAAATGTTCGTGGTGCATTGATATATTAAAATGAGACTGTGCTGTTGTAAGGCGAATATATTTCTTACTCGTGTTCTGTACAGTGAAAAGCACCAACCAAACTGGTTATGTGAACAAACACAAAATAGGAGGAAAACAGATTTACGTGTTGATCCACAAATTACTTAATATCTAAAATTCCATAGACTGTTACTTATTTAGGCTTCCTTTGGATGGAATCATTGAAGAAACGAGTTTCAATATGTCCGACAAATAGGAAACATAACTACTTTTCATTGTCTTTTAGCGTGTTTCAAACTCATCTTTCTAAAACAAAGTATTAAGTGTTGTCATTTTCTTTCGAATCGAATTTTTATCGAAATTCAGCATTTTGGAGCGGCAGTAAATGTTGGAAATACATGTATATTGTATTTACATTTCTCCAAGGACCTGGACTGTAGACTGCAATGATGGATAATATACGAGTAGAATGTCATAACTCTGAAACGAAAGCCCGCAAGGATTCAAAGAGTTGCGTTTTATCTCTCAAAACGACACCAAACAAAACGGCCTGTGACAGAATTCCTGAGAGACGTATTCTGGACATTTGAGTTGTGTTGGCTGTACGCTTGAAGTGCTGACCTCGTTCGTGTAAGAAAGCTGTGCGGTATTATGGGATATTGAGCCTCGTGGTTGTATATTCATGCGAGCATGCTGGGTGTGGGCCATTAATCGATAACACGGGACTGAGTATATACATGTACAGCAATTAAACTGCCTGTCTCTAGACAAAAAGCCACAGTAAAATTATACCTATATATCGCTTGGCGGCGTGCGGAAATGCAAGATCACGGTCAACAGTTCTACAACGGTTCTTGAATTGCTTTGGTCTGGTGCACAAAGAGCAAACACAACTGACCGACATCAAACGCCATTTACCCCTGTTTTATAGCGTTGATAACCCCTGATTAATTGGTCTTCGAACTCCTCGCATAAGCGGCTGATGTTATTCCCACGAACAATCTTCGTGTCCATTGGCACGTTTTTGTTCAGACTCGTTCGTTGCCGAAACGGGTGCCGCGTGACCTTGAGTTGTTGATAAGCAATTAGCCCTAAGGAAAATTCCGTTCATGTTTAGCTGGCTTGGAGAGTCAAGTATGTTCCGAGAATGTCAAACAGACATATCTCAATGACTCAGTTTAGAATTCCCGTGGAAAAATCATCCTATGACCTAAGCTGAAATTGGAACATCTGCTGATAGTAGAAATGGTAATTAGAAAATTTATGTATGTTTTTAACACTGCTTACGCCCTTTTGGTTCACGTCCACTTATTTGCATTTTGAGACTTTAATAAACAACATGCTTTGTACATATTTGTTATTGTGCTGTGATCAGACTCGCTTTAGCACAGTAGACAATAATAATAATTCTGTATCCACGCCTTGCTAGCTCAGTTGCTTAAAGCGCTGACCTCAGTTGGTTAGCGCGCTAGCGTAGCGTAATGACTCAGGAGCCTCTCACCAATGCGGTCGCTGTGAGTTCAAGTCCAGCTCCATGCTGGCTTCCTCTCCGGCCGTACGTGGGAAGGTCTGACAGCAACCTGCGGATGGTCGTGGGTTTCCCCGCTCTACCCGGTTTTGTCCCACCATAATGCTGGCCGCCGTCGTATAAGTGAAATATTCCTGAGTACGGCGTAAATCACCAATCAAATAAATAAATAGATAAATAAATAAATAAAGCGCTGGCTTCTTTCAGGCCCTTTAGCAATGAGGCTGGATCTTAGAATCCATGGCCCTTTTCTTTATTAGGCAACTTACGGGTTTAAATTGCAAGTGCTTAAAAAGCAGAACTCCAGACACGTAGCGTCTCATATTATGGTTGGTGCATTGCCCTGCACGAAAGAATCGGTGTAAAATTGTAAACATCATGGAGCACAATATTTCTTTTATTGTAGATGTCTTTGAATTTTTGAATTAAGCAATGACGTTTGATAAATATAGACCAAGCTGTTGTTGTATTGACTACTGCTTTTAGTTCCTGACTCTCGCGAATCTCCGATCATCACAGTTAAGCTGAAATATTACCGAAGTGGTGTTAAGCCATAGTAATTCATAAATTCCTAATCTCCAAAATAAATTTCCTTTGATTTTGACAAAATTCTGATGTCGGCTATACAATGATAGAGAAGCAATCACCATACACTTGTTTTAACAGTTGCTTCTCACATGTCATAAACAATAATACAGGTTGTAGAGAATAACTAAACATCATTAAATTTCTTGCGTAGTCAAAAATATTTATCTGATTCCGTTGTAAAATTAGAAGAGTACATTTAGTAGCAAAAAAGTCGGCTATGTCAAGTCAGTTTACAAGAAGTATTGGGCTCAAGACTTAGATATTAGCAGTACAGCTTTCTGAATCTGAGTACTTCATACCCGACAGTTCTCTTCATGCCTATATCTCGGGTAGACGATCTAGAGTTATAAATATAGATACACAGATACAACTCCCTGAACACTGTACTCCGCATGTTCGCATTAAAAGGGTTTGACACCGCGTGGAACTAAGGTGTCGTTTAGCTGATATATATTTTTCCCGCGATCAATTTGACATTGAATATTTTCGGCTCCGGAAATTGCCCTGTCTTTACATATGAAGCATCTGGCATTAAACGGGACCAGGTTAGCGTTACTGTGACGCGTTTTATCATGTATTGCCTACGGATGGGTATGGTTTTAATGATAGCTTGATTGGGTTGTGCTGCCGTATAGTCACTTACAACATTCCATCTGAGTGGCAGTTTGTGGTTTTGCCAGTACAGAACACAGTCCATCCCTTTACCAATATCTGTGTATGTGAACAGCAATTTGATAAAGAGTAAACACATTTTGATTCTAAACAAATATTACGAACATATGGAAATATGGACTAAATGATGGCGATTCAATGGTTTTGTACCTTACCTTGGTAGTCAGTGTGTTAGATTTAAATTCATATTTACATGTATATACATTTATACACAAGAACTAAAGTGCTATTTATTTTGTATGAGGTTAAGACTAATATTATTTATTTATTTGACTGGTGTTTTACGGCGTACTCAAGAATATTTCACATATACGACGGAAGTCAGCATTGTGGTGGCAGGAAACCGGACAGAGCCCAGGGAAACCCACGACCATCTGCATGTTGCTGGCAGATCTTCCCACGTACGGCCGGAGAGGAAGCCAGCATAAGCTGAACTTATACTCACAGCAACCGCACTGGTGAGAGGCTCCCGGGTCATCGCGCCGTACTGGCCACGGAGGTCCTCGAGACTAATATTAAGATGTAATCCTAGCTTAAGTTTAATACACTTTTCCTCAATTGCTCCCAGTTCTTTATTGGAAAATACAACACATGATAGCAGTTCTTTGTAAAACCTAAGTTTAAAAGCCTTGGTCGAGTGTTTAAATTTCTGTTTAAGCGTTTGTAACCCTGAATAAATCTGCTGATGGACTAAGCATCCCCGAGGCCTGTTCCCTGCTGGTGGACTAAGCATCCCCGAGACATGGTGGACTAAACATCCCCGAGGCCTGGTCCCTGCTGGTGGGTTGAGCATCCCCGAGGACTGGTCCCTGCTGATGAACTAAGCATTCCGGAGGCCTGGTCCCTGCATGTGATCTAGGCATCCCCGAAGCCTGGTTCCTGCTGATGCACTAAATATTCCCGAGGCCTAGTCCCTGCTGGTGAACTAAGTGTCCGCAAGGCCTGGCCTCTGCTGAGGGACTAAGCATCCTTGAAGCCTAGTCCCTGCTGATAAACTAAGCATCCTTAAGGCCTGGCCCCTGCGGATGAACTAAGCATTCCCGAGGCCTGGTCCCTACTGGTGAACTAAGCATCCCCGAAGCCTGGTTCCTGCTGAGGGACTAAGCATCCCCGAGGCCTGGTCCTTGCTGGTGAACTAAGCATCCCCGAGGCCTGGTTGCTGCTGATGGACTTAATATCCCCGAGACCTGGTCCCTGTTGATGGGCTAAGCATCCCCGAGGCTTGGTCCCTGCTGAAGGACTAAGCATCCCCAAGGCCTGGTCCCTGCTGGTGAACTAAGCATTCCCAAGGCCTGGTCCCTGCTGATGAACTAAGCATCCTTGAGGCCTGGTCCCTGCTGAAGGACTAAGCATCCCCAAGGCCTGGTCCCTGCTGGTGAACTAAGCATCCTTGAAGCCTGGTCCCTGCTGATGAACTAAGCATCCTTGAAGCCTGGTCCCTGCTGATGAACTAAGCATCCTTGAAGCCTGGTCCCTGCTGATGACTAAGCATCCTTGAAGCCTGGTCCCTGCTGATGAACTAAGCATCCTTGAGGCCTGGTCCCTGCTGATGAACTAAGCATCTCAGAGGCCTGGTCCCTACTGGTGAACTAAGCATCCCCGAGGCCTGATTCCTGCTGAGGAACTAAGCATCCTTGAGGATGCTCAATCCCTTAGCCTGATGGATAGCATCTCCGAGCCCTGGTTCTTGCCGATTGACTAAGCATCCCAGAGGCCTGGTCTCTGCTGGTGAACTAGGCATACCCGAGGCCTGGTCCCTACTGGTGGACTAAGCATCCCAGAGACCTGGTCCCTGCTGGTGGAGTAAGCATCCCCAAGGCCTGGTCCTGTCGATGGACTAAGCATTCCCAATGCCTGGTCCCTGCTGATAGACTAAGCATCCCGAGGCCTGGTCCCTGCTGGTGAGCTAAGCATCCCCGAGGTCTGGTCCCTGATTATGGACTAAGCACCCCCCGAGCCCTGGTCCATTCCGATGGACTAAGCATCCCAGGGGCCTGGTCCGTGCCGAAGCACTAAGCTTCCCCGAATCCTGGCCTCTGCTGGTGAACTAAGCATCCCCAAGGCCTGGTCCCTGCTGAAGGACTAAGCATCACAGAGGCCTGGTCCCTGCCGCTGGACTAAGCATCCCAGAGGCCTGGTTCCTGCCGAAACACTAAGCATCCCCGAACCCTGGTCTCTGCTGGTGAACTAAGCATCCCCGAGGCCTGGCCCCTGCTGGTGGACTAAGCATCCCAGAGGCCTGGTCCCTGCCGAAGCACTAAGCATCCCCGAACCCTGGTCTCTGCTGGTGGACTAAACATCACAGAGGCCTGGTTCCTGCCGATGAACTGAGCATCCCAGAGGCCTGTCCCTGCTGAAGGACTAAGCATCACAGAGGCCTGGTTTCTGCCGATGAACTGAGCATCCCAGAGGCCTGTCCCTGCTGGAGGACTAAGCATCTCCAAGCCCTGGTCTCTGCTGATGGACTAAGCATCCCCAAGGCCTGGTCCCTGCTGATGGACTAAGCATCCCCGAGGCCTGGTCGCTTGACATTATTTTAATATGATTGTGTAGTAAATGTGATGGCAACGCACCAGTAGTTTGAGTAATTCTAGACAAGTGGCACGTAACAAATTGCAACTAATAACATTGCATTTTTACCTAATTATGATTAAAGCCATTTTGCTACTTTGCTGCTTTTTAATCATAAAGAACGCTCGTTGTAACAATGTTAGTTTTCGTTAATGGAAGATGAAATTTTGACGCATTTGTCTTACGACAACAAAGATGAGATGGTGAAAATTTTAATTTACCCCGCTTAAAAAAAGCTCCAAAATCATATTTCTAATTGTTGACTTTAGTCGAAACTAGATTTCTAGAATCGGCCCCTGATCTACCTTTCAACTTGTGTTACATCTGTGTGAAATTCTGTCAAAATTACAGATCACCTTGAGTATGTCATAGAATTATATATATCACACGCGTAGACCATAAAGGCGTTTTCCAAGACAATAATCTTATGGCCCTTTCCAAAAGCACATTCACCTTTTAGACCAGTTGCGAATCTATAATTTATGAAAATAGCAAAAACACAAGAAAGAATACCTGTCAGATAATGGCCATTTGGAGTAAATCATACGTTGTTGACACACTGTTCTTCTTTTTTTTATTGACTCTGTCTGAAGTGAGGTATGCATCACAACCGAAGACAAGAAATTGGTTGTACAATATGGCGTTCCTAAATTTCCCTCATAATTATATGTAGCTCTTCTAGTCTGTGATAATAGGCAGGTATTTAGATACCCATAATGACCGGTTATGTGTGTTCAAAGCCAACAGAACTGGAAACCCACTCGATGGAAACCCTGCTTTCTGAAGCGAACTTTTCCGTCAGTCGTCACGAGCTTACCAGTCATCCTAATATCGATGGAGAAATTCCCTGAGAAGAAAGATTCCTCCTGTGACAAGGGGGGACTTTTAGAGCTAAGCTAATACCGTTTATTTTGGAATAGCTTGACAGAATTGATCCCTTAGGAGCCGAAGTCTGCAATTATCTCAACTACTGGCAAAGGACAAAACCTGAGATTCGGCATGATATAGATTGAGCTCTTCGACCAGCCGACTATTAAACAGATCAGTCTTGCATTTCCTCCTGATCACTTTCAGAAGGGCGCATATTTATTATTTGAACGACCTTTCTTTCCTTGCCACCACCTGTAGATAACGACTTAGACCACGGTCGTTCTCACAAGCCTCAGCATAATTCAGTTTGATGAATCACATTCGACTGACTTAAGCATATCAGAAATGGTAGATAATGATTTAAGCTCCATCACCGTAATAGTCGAGGTCAATGGACAATTTATTGGTCGGTAAATTTCCGATCAAGCTCAGTGACGCTTAGAGAGTCACTACTTAAGTACTTGTAAATTCATCATCCACTGGATCTTCGCTTGTATAGAAGGTAGGATACAAACAGAACTGCTTTGATTTCTCACACATACTGTTGCCCTGCAGTTCTGTATTTATGTTGCTGTTCTTCTTGTTCCTCGGATAGGGCTCTGTTTGTTCTTGATCGTTGATTACATTTTCGAAAAGCGCTTGCGTTGGAGCTTGTGGCCTGACGTCGGCCGATTTTTCTTGTTTTATAAAATTAAGAATAAAGTTCGCTTTGAAGTCTTAGTTGGTACGTGTGTACCTGAGTGCACACTACCATTGAGTTATGTGGAGGGTAGTTCACATTCAACATTAAATGGCACTTTGTTAATATTTAACTATTCGACTAAAGGTCTAACGCCCTACTGTTATCATAGAATATTTCGCTTAGCTTATAGTATTTTATAGCCAAACACCACGAGCTATAAATTTTGGTCGCATCCATAACTGTAGTAACTTACCCTTCGCTTTGAATGATATATTGATTTGTCATAATGTAATTGTACTTAAGATTCGGGAACGACGAGCGTATCATTTGGCCGTCAAAACCCTTCGACAGCCGGCTCAACCTGATAGCACTGCATTATTAAGGAGCCTGTCACATCTGGCCTGAATATAGGAGTAGCCTGAGATAACCAACTTCACCTTCGTGGGTGAATACGTAATTATCCGCCATGTGAATACATTTAAGACTATTTGTATTCAAAGTAAGGTTTTATTTGATTTGTTTTTGTGATTGGTATTTTACGCCGTACTCAAGAATATTACTTTTCTACGACCGTGGCCAGCATAATAGTGGAAGGAAACCGAGGGAAAATCATGACCGTCCGCAGGTTGTTGACAGACCTTCCCGCGTACGGCCGGAGGGCTGGACCTGAACTCAGCACCTTGCTGGCGTGCTAACCTTCTCGGCCACGGAGGCCCCACTGATGAATATGGCAATTAAACCATTAAACCTGCAATCAAGTGTTTACATTGATAGTCCACAATAATATTAACAAAAACAAACCACTGAGTGTAAATCTACACACAGCCACATATTGCTTTGGACAACAACAGAACATAAAAGAACATGTCAACAGTACATCGAATGGATTGTCAAATCATGAAATACATAACCACGTCAATAAGCAGCCATTTTTCTTTTAATCCAACAATTTGTCATGGACAAGCAGGTGACAGGACAATGTAGAAAGGCCCTTTTTATCTTATGATGGAATGGGGCCAACATTGGGCTTGACGCCTACAGGCTTTCCAAGCCTCAGCATTCCACGATAAAAAGGAATGGACAGAAAATATTTTTCCACATTGACATTTATCTTTCAATAAAGCAACGCAAAATTGACGCGGAACTTGTTGCGATAATGCGTAGTTTTAGTTGCATTACG
Organism: Liolophura sinensis; assembly: GCF_032854445.1. NCBI lineage: Eukaryota > Metazoa > Mollusca > Polyplacophora > Chitonida > Chitonidae > Liolophura > Liolophura sinensis. Next base: position 5,648,476 of record NC_088299.1, read on the forward strand.
CTAATTTTCTCCTGGGTATTCATAACGACGTATATTTAAGTTAATGGCACCATTTAGAAAAAGTCATACAGCTGAAAGCCATAATCAATACTGCGACCAGTCCATGTCTATGTGGTGTGTTAAGTGTTCCGGACAGCACTGAGAGGTGTGATTCATGTTTCAGGCACTATCAGAGCTCGACGTCATTCAACATCATTTTGTACATGCGGGAATTGGAATGGGTGCTAAAATGAAACATGAAAAATCGTTGTGTCTCATAGACGTTGCACAATAGCATTACGGGTGGATGAAGACTGTCAACGACACCAATAAAGGCCAAAATTCATCGTCATGTACATTAACGATTCGTTAATAATGTTATTTTTCGGTATTACACATAAATTAATAATGTACAATTTGAAAGCTGACAGTGCAGGCCTCCGTGTTTTATTCTCTATGTAGCTAACAACGAGAATTATAAAGTTTTAAACCCGACAACACGGGTCTCCGAGTTTTACTCTCTGGTTAGCTGACAACGACAATGATATCATTTTAAACCCGTTGTAAAGTATGATCTGGACACGGTATCACGTGAACAAAACATTTACATTAGAAAAGACTACCGCACAGAGAGCGTGATATATAGTTGTCACGTGAACTGTGAAATGCCCTCTATCCCTCTAATTTACCTCCATTAGGGTTTTAATCTAAATAACCATACAAATGCTTACACAGTAGCAGCTTACACTCCCTTGCCACAAAGCCTTAAGAAGAACTAGGTAAAAAAAAACATGTTAAATGCAATTTTTATTTAGAGTTTACTGGTCTAGAATTACTTAAAATGCCGTGTTGTCATCAGATTTAATAAGCATTTGTATGAACTATATTTTTGTGATAACGGACTGCATGTTTTAATTAAGATTACTTAACTCAAATTAGATGTTGGTAATATGAAACCAGATGTTAAGGTAACCGGTTTTGCCCTCCAATGTGTTTAAGATTAGCATTGCCTTATTGCGCTCTGTAACGAGATTTTTTTCTCCGCTCAGGTATTGTCCGCAGTAGGATTCAGCGAGCTCAAAGCTGCGGTAATGGAGGCATTTGATTGCAACAAAGATGGCAGAATCGAAATTGGAGAGGTAGGCAAAGCTTTTCTTCCAGTAAGCCCTGTAACCATGGTAACTGGAATTATTCCTTTGCTAATTGAGTCGATGTGGTAATATTGTATGCTAAGTAGACCGCGCTTCTCGTGTAGATACGAGAACGTATAGAAAAAAACAGTCATTTGGTGGAATTACGTTCATGGTCTGTTCAACCTGTACAATATTAATTAATTAAAAACCTCATAACATTAATTCTATTTACATGGTTGTTGTTTAACGCAATCTGCAAGGAATGAGTTTATGGACGGATGAAACCAACAACCTTAGGTACCTGGGTGACCGTCATAACCACGTGTTACGCTCACAACTGCACGCCATACTTATGCATGTATATAGCCAATATTAACATTTCTATACATCAACAGATGTTAAACATATTACAGATGATACATACAGCACAGGATACCAATATGCAACATGTCAGTCAATGTTAAACGACATAAACTTATTAACCCATCGATCAAGGTTCTAGTTGCTACAGGTTCTTGCCTTTCATATGTTGAGGCTCGTGTGGTTGTTTGCACGTGGGATAGTTTGTCAGTGGCTTTTCAGATATCGGTACATGTAGATTTCACCCAACACCCTGGTTTCCTCCACCCATAAAACTCATCGCCGTCGTGTAAGTGAAGAAGTCTACAGGATGACGTTCAAAAAGAATAAATCAAATCAACCAATTCATCGACCAAAACCGCCTATTAAAGAATAAAGTGAGAAAATCTATGGTTCGCCGAAGCCAGTGTGTACTTCTGATGAGATTGCATTTGTATGAACAGTTGCAGACTAGAAAATATAAATAAAGGGTTATTCTTCATTTATTTACTTATTATCTATGTATTTATTTATACGTTGCTTAAGGTCATTTTCAGGAATTGTTCACTTATACAATGGCTTTTAGTTTTATAGGTAGATGGAACTCTACCCAGCGTCCGACGTAAGCTCCGACCTGCATATGCCACCTTATGTCAAAAATTTTTGAAAATTGATTTCCGATATACACACCAATGAATGTCTTTCCTACAAAGCCAAAAGTTACCCACCATTTTGTTTAAGTTGTTATTGCGACATTGGTGGCGATACGACGTATGTCGTAGATGGGAAAACTAATCTAAAACTAAGTTGCCAAAGGTCTTTTGTTTAATCAAGCAAACTTCTACCAAATTCTACCAAAAAAGAAAAAAAAAGAAAAAAAATTGGCCATCATGTAAGTGAAATTTTACATTTTTGAGTATGGCGTTAAAGTATAATCAGACTGATGGATATCAAATTATTACAAACTTTCTATGGTTTTTATTCACAGCTTGCCGAAATTTTGCCAATGGAGGAAAACTTTCTTTTGTTGTTTCGTCGGGATAATCCCTTGGATTCTAGTGTCGAATTCATGAAGGTACGTCTACATTGTTGGATTTCACCAAAAAAAAAGAAGACATGACACATATGAGGAGGTGGTGGCAGCGCTGAAACAAAATGTCGCGTATGCTACCATTGTCACCTTACCGAAGAACAACATTCACAGTTTTCCATTTCACTGTACTGTATTCTTAGTATCTGTATTAACAGAATGGTTTGTCTGGATAATACGAATTGTTGTCTAACTAATGTAATAGTGCAACACCAAACATGAATAGTTTAGCTGAATAATACAGTATTTTATCTGAAGAATAGAATATTTCGTCTGAATAATATAGTAATTTGTCAGAAATTCTTGAATTAATGGAATGTCCTGATTAATTAGAGAAACGTGGATATATTGAATGAATAATGAAAAAGTTTGTCTGCATAATAAAATTGTTTGTCTGAATGTTGAAAAATATTTAAATGTTTTTGGTCAAACATCAGTATGTTCTGCCGTCAAACATAATTTTTCGGCCTAATAATTGCAAGATCAATTTCCAATGCAACGTTGAGCGCAAACCACTGAAGGCGGAAATTATTGTGTACCATGCTAGTTCATAAGTCATCGTTAATCAAAATATATATCTCTGTTGTGCAAGTTGAATATATAGTCTCTAACCCCGGTTTACTTATCTACAAAAGAACTGTTGCCATTGTCAAATTTAAGAAAATTAAAGTTAAGACGTCTGATGGAATAGCACACTAGTTTTTCCAGTTATAACTTGTGACGTTGATTGAAATCTTCACACATTTTACAAACTCTAAGAAATTGTTCCATGTGGCGAGAAATATATGCCATATACCGGATCATTCGCTATATCAGTGTCCAAGCAAGGATAATTTACTTTTCCGGCTGCGGTATTTGAGAAATCTGGTCCAAATAGGTATCATGTTCTACTGCTGCCTGGCAAACTTCCTGGTCAAAGTTACCTGACAAACTCTCTGGCCTAAAGCCGCACGTACCTGACAAACCTACTGATCTAAAGCAACCTTCCATACTTTCTGGTCTAGGGCTGGAGTCTATCCAAAGGAGCCAGTTGAAGGCTAACTCAGAAATTTAAGACGTAGTTTGCATTGGTGTATTTGTATGATCAATGCTAGATCCTTGCCAACTCTAGCCATTTATACATGAGATGAAACAATTGCTTAGTGGTCTATTCATGTGTAGCATATATGCATATCGGAGCTGAGAGGAATGAATAAAAAAAAATCTGCATTTCTGTCGTAGATATGGAGAGAGTTTGACTCCGACAACAGTGGCTACATTGAAGCGGACGAGTTAAAGGTAAGGTTAACAAAATTTGAATAATCGTCATTCTCTCAGATTTGTGGTTACTCGAGAACTTAGGCAACAATCAACCTCAGCTCCGAGCAACAGTTGATGTTAAGGAGATGAGTGGCAAAATGACCGGGACTACGAAACCTAGAACAACAATAATAACACCAGTCATTTATGCCGCTCAAATAGTTATTCGCTCTTTTTTCCCAAAGTGCAACCATGCCTTGAAGCCAACATGTAAAATATCAGTTTAGTGGGCTTAATAAAGCGCATATTTAACAAATGACGTTGTGGAGATAACCTTCATATATATATATCGCATTCATTATCATGTGACCAAACAGACTAAATGAACTCGCGTGGTCTAGTCTTTGACACAGCTTGACCACACTTTGACATTTATTTTGGCATACAGTACTAGTGAGAACCGTTCAGTTTATGTCCAATACATACGGTATGTATTGTGCAAAAAGAAACAAAGACAAAGCCTTCGCTCAGAAAGCAATCTAAAGAAAGGCAATTTGGATGGTTCTGAGGACCACAGTCTCACGTGCTTACACTTGCACGTCATTCCCTGTGTAGGATTATACTCTGTTGATATAATTAAAGACGCATAGCATGGAGACAAAAACCATAGCAGCGATGACAGTGTGATAGCTGGCAAATGGTCACATGTAACCGATGAAACACGGTTACTCTTGTTAGTTTACGTCTGCTGGGGTTTTATTCTAACTGTTCGTGTAAATGCATAAATGTTAGCAAATTACACGCCCTATAACACCATGGCTGAAGCAGAATTAGGTAAAAAATTGCAGTGAGGTTAACTGCAATTTGTTAGACGTCAGTGGACTAGATTTACTCAAAACGCTGCGTTATCCTCACATTTAACAAAACATTGTAGGCTGTAAAAATGGCTACAGTTTATTCCTGCGACGACAATGGTTAAATATAATAAAATTTAATTAGCTTACTACACTTACATTTAAACTTTGATTGTTACAATGAATTTCTTACATGTACAGCCGTCAATCTTATATTCCTTGAAGCATGTGATGATGATCAAAAGGTTCAACCAAAATAGCTCGTAAGAATTTACACTTTGTGGGTCCCATCAAGAATTGAACTCGGATCTCTACAGCCGAAGCCCAGCATTCTATCAGCTGGACTATAAAGGATAAATTTCCTCTAGCTTCTGTTGGTATAAGCCGTGAAAATTTCCACCTTCTTATCAGCTGTCTGAGCCACTAGTATTCTAATTTCTTTTCTTTTTTTTTACTGGTCTGTACCACCTTTCTTGGATGTCTAGTGTTTGCTACTGTCCGAATATAAGACACGCTCTGGTCACGTCTTGCACGTCAAATCCTCATTGAATAGCTCAGCATCAGTCCGCAGCCATCAATGGGAGCTCGTAATGAATAAAACAAGAGTCAGACTGGGAGAACAACACCTTTCCCATTGATCGTAGCGAGCTGGTTTGAGGAAGCGGAACTAACGTCCGCTAAGGACTTTGGGTGATTACGCCTCGCGATTTCCTTTATTAAATCGGAAAGTGTAAATCACTCTCCGTAGCACACTTGGAATATTATTAACGTTTTATTTACTGACGGTACACTTGGTTCTGGCATATGCATTATGACAAAGCGAAATACGAGAGCCTGTGGATCTCACCGAACTACAAGCGTCGTTTTAATAAAAGACAAATGGCTCTGTGATTTTCGTTTTATTACTGGGATTAGACATGGCATTTAGTGGGGTGATCTCGGCCACTGGTGATTTATAGCAGATCGGTCTGTTTAAAGAGGGGAGGATTACTGGGTGTTAGCACTCAATAATATTAATCGCTACGTTACTCGGTCTTTTTATATGGTGATTTATTTATTTAAGATACATAATTTGGCTATAATGTCACTCAGTAATGTTCATCATTTCGTCACTCGGTGTCATATTATGATTTATTTATATTTTTATTTATTTATTTATTTATTTATTTATTTTAAGACACAGAGCTTGGGCTTAATGGTTTAAGAAGATACACAAGTTACGTTTTAATTCCTGCTCCCTTATGTTGTAGTAGCATCGTCAATAGAGATGGACGCTTTATTTGTGAGATTCGCCCGTCTAGTAAATTATTGATCTAGTCGTACAACAGGTAATTTGCTGAGAGCAGACGATGTGACTATCCATCTTGGGGGGCTGTTATGGCTGGAATAGGGTGGACTTGGAACTGTGAAAGGTGTTTTATGTCTGTATAAACCAGGATCCTGCTGGTGGGCTGAGCATCCCCGAGGCCTGGTCACTGTGCACTGTTTCATCTAGTATTTGTTAAGTGTGGTGACAACATAGCAATTCTGGACTAACGACGTGTAATAAATTGCAGATAACATCAGTGCAATATTTTACTTATTTCTGCTTAAACCATAGTGCCATTGGTCATCCCAGTTCCTACCATTTCATCATTTACATGAACAGTTAGAATGAAACTCTAGCTGGGGTAAAATGGCCAAAAGGCGTGTTTCGCTGGTTGCGTGTGAGTATTTACCAGTGGGTCGTTCCTCCCGTTTCACCATCCATGCTGTTGCCTTTTCATTTATACCCTCATATTTGCGAAGGCACACATTCACAAACCAGTCAGACACCTTCCTCATTTCTACCTGCGTTATGTAGTGCGAAAACATTGATTTCAGCAATCGGTATTTCTTCCAGAGAATCGATTCTAGACATTGTCCCACGGAAATAACCAAGCTTCTACACCCCTGGGCTCATTCTTGTAATTTATTCGTTAAGAGAACATTATCCATTATTGGAGTACAATTATTGTATTGTGATATCCGCTTCTCAATGAAACTCAGAAGATAATACCGAGCAATGTTCAGTATTGTCTTTTGAAGGAAAATTTTCATGTTTTATATCGGTACAGTTAAGACATAGAGAGAAAAAAACAGAGCAGGGATGACAGTGTGATAGCTGGCAAATCACCACTCGTAACCGATGAAATACGGCATCGTGTCATTTACCTCAAGGTTTTACTCTAACTGTTCATGTAAATGTCCTATTAGTAGCTAATTACATGCCTCTTAATTTCATGCTTTAAGCAGAATTAGGTAAAAAGCGGCACTGATGGTAATTGGAATTTTTTAGACGTCATTGGTCTATAGAAAGAAATATGTATTGTCATCACATTTAACATGCAATAAAATTAATACAATGTAAAGGGATCAGGCCTCAGTGAGGCTTAGTCCACCAGCAGAATCCTGGTTTATGCAGGAATACAATATAATTAAGACGCTCATAAAAAAGAGAAAACAGCGTAGAGAACAGAAAACATGTATGGACGATAACGTGATAGCTGGCAATACACAGCCGATGAAATACGGTCCCTTGTCTATCTCATAGCACAGAAATCTCGCCCCTAGCTTGATTTCGTCTTATATAAACTTCGCTCTCCATCACTCCTTATAGCAGAAGTTTATAAAAATATAGGCTAGAGTCCAGGACGCTCTTCAGCTTGAAGGGCCATTTTACATCCGTTTATATCGGTCTTTTCGGGCATTTCTACTTACGCTTTCATCAAATTCAATGAAAGTCGTTCAATACCTGTTAAAGACAACATGGTAACAAATGGACAACCAAAGAGACAAACACAGAGAGATTGACAGACAATCAAAGCTTGTGAAAAAGGACTAAATATTGACAAAGAGAATTCACAGATTGATGGCTAAATTGCTTTTGAGTACATGTGCTGACTTCCTGTCAAACGGGAATATTGAAAAATCCATGGCCAAAACACACAAACCTTACAGACAGGGCAGTTGTCAGAGATACTTAAATTAACTCAGAACGTCAAGATAGAGAGTTAAATCCGCTTCGTCGGAAAATACAAAAGAAAAACACAAACGAAATCCCGTTCATTATAGCTAATTAGAATTGCACTAAATACGTTGTACACATATTTTAACAGTAAGATGCCTTCATAAAAGGTAATCTGAGAAGAACTAGGTAAAGGTCATCGACCGCGTTGTGCTAGTCATACTCCTTACAGTGCATGCGTTGCTCACCACCTTTCGCTTTACATCACCGCCACCAATATACAAGCTTGACCTTTGGAGCCCGTAAGACGCACGTAAGGCTTGTTTACACTTAGCCTCATCACCTGTGTCCTCCCGCGGAACTATTTAATCAGCATTCATCAATAAAAAAGTTTCAGGTTTTAGTTAGAATCATGTGGTACATACCTTAAATAAAGAGAACACATGTGAATAAAGTACTATTAGAGACAAAGGTTGAGACGGATTGATTTTGTTTTCTGACATCACTTCCTGCCTCATCACCGTGACCCCGTGACCGCGGCGTTGTTCAAGATTTCTGTACAAAACTTGCTATTGTCGGCAGTGATGTGAAGCGAAGGGTAGAGAGTGACACATGGAGGCGACGATGAGAGGCGTATATACCTCACTGTGTGTGATTGGGTGCTCTGCAGTTTTATATACGTGCGTGGCACAGGGAATTTCCAACACACCACAGAAATGAATAAACTACTGGCACCGCTAGTCGCAGTTTGTAATTTAAGATCTAGATATTCCTCTGTATGAGCATACATAATACATATTGTAGAATATTGAGATGTAAATATTTATTTATTCGTACTCAGAAATATTTCACTTATACGTCACCGGACAGAATTATGGTGGGGAATACCTATGACCATCCACATGATGCTGAGAGACTGACATGTAAATATGATTAAACACCTGTAGAGTTTAGGCCACAGTTGTTCAAATCGTTGTTTAAATGCACAGTGCATAACCACCCAGTCGATGTGTCGACTACGTCTATCTACTGATCTTTAGTCTGTGAATCACAGGACTGGTCCGAGCTGGTTGACCTGCCTTTGACATTGGACATACGTGCACCAAAACAGATCAGTATCTTTGTCCTCAATCACTGTGAGGGTTGCTTACATATGACGCAAGAAGACGTCTCACTGCAAGTCAAACAGCGGAGAATGTTTATCATGTAAATGACATACCCCTGAGAATAAAGCGTAATACACAACAGATAAATAAATTTCGCAATCATTTTGTCTTTGTATTTCCATAAATTGAACAGCAAATGCTTTTGTTTTTATGAATCTGGAATTATTGCCTTACTCTACTGTGATGTGGAAGAACTTCCACAGTCTCAGTTCGACACACCGTAATTATGCCATTACGAAAATCGGATAGAAGTTTATACCCTATCTTGTTTTTAAATATTTTACATCAGATAAGTCGAAGTTTTAATATGTGAAATAAAAAATCCAAATTGCGAGAGTAGACGAGTCTTCCACCGAGCACGACATAAAGAACGTGACACTTTTCATGAATAGAATTAGCATTGAAATCGGTCTCAGTTTGATGTCTTGTCCCAAGAGACATCGGCATGGTTCACATTTGTAACATCTATGTGGAACGTGTATTTGTGGCTATGCTCTGCAGACGATTTTAGAAAGCCTGCTTGGAATAATTTATAATTCTCATATATTGCGTATTTTATGCATCCAGATTTAAGATAGTAACAGATTTTATCGTATGTCAAGTGTTCCAAAATTTAACTTTGAAGACTTAAAGAAATAAAAATTCCTATAAATAAACCAGTCTTCAATAAAGCTTGAGGACGTGAATCTGTGCTTGGTGGATTTCGGTTCGCCAGAATATATATTGTGTATTTGATTCCATAGATTGGCCATGCTTTCGTGTCTAAAATATTTATTTATTTTACATGAATTATTTTTGGTGTTGAATATCATTACTAAAGAAATTTCTCATGATTTATAAAGTAATGTTGAAATAGACCGATAGAGCAGCTTGCAGGTTACTTGATAATTACATTCACTGTCATGACATGCTGTAGTTTCGAGATAGGAAAGCCCGGACGCCTAACTATCAATGATGTTAAGAGCAAATAAAATTATACCGCTTTGTGGATAAGTAAAGCACGTAATGTATCGATGCATCCATAAATTCTAACCGATCGGCTGAATTTATCCCATGACCTCTAATTACAGGGAAACCATTATACTCTAGATGACCACCTGAAAATGAGATGAACTGAGTATCAAGAAGGGCTCTGAAATTTTATATGTGTCCATAAATGTCATCGTGGGTAATTTACGGCTTTGTCCTGCACTTTTATCATTCCAGGTGCTTAGACCATTTCGTAAGGTATTACGCTTCCTGTGAATTTTGCGTATATATTAGTATATCGTTTATATTTATTCAAAGATTACAGCATTCTGTTCATCATGCAGGGCATAGATGTCATTATCAGGTCAGACTTTGGCGTCCTGTTCTACATCGCGGTGGTAAAAAAGAAGACATACACACTCGGGAAATGGCGGATTTTTTGCCTCGGTCCGACAGATACCTTCCGCTGCTTAAGAGTCTTTGCGCATTTTAATGGCGGTTCGATGAAGATAAATGCTGCTGACGTGTGTTATGTGATGCCAGCACCTCTCAGAGACAATCTGTGTCCGATTGATGACTTCAATGACCTACATTTTATCGAGCGCGAGGATTTATGACCGGATGTATATGTCGTTGCACAGTAATGCTGTCATTGTCAGTGTCAGCATTGAAAGCTTATTTCATCAACGGACATGCGCTTATCGCTTCATTACCCCCATTCACTGTTAAAGTATTCGTTAGCCTTCTCAGATCTTTGACCATGGCAGGATCATCTCAAATCCCGATAGATCCTCAATAAGACTGCTGAAGCCTGAATGTCTGATGTGCCTTTGGTCTGATTTTTATTGCCTTCACATTTTTTGGCATAAAAACTCAGTGTTGATGAGGTTGAGAAAGAGGGGATGTAACGACACGCGTTACATTGTCAGAGCATGATATTGAATGCTAGACTAGTGTTTTAAATAGCAAATAATAACAAGTTAATAAGAAATGTGTTTATTAGAAGTGGACAAAGGTTGAGGAATTAAGGCTGGCATCACGGCTTAAGCCTATTTATGCATTTACATGCATATTTGGAATAAAACGTCAACTCAGATAAATTGACAATAGTCCGTATTTTTTGCCAGCTATGGCACTGTCGTATCTGCTCTGGTCTCACTCTCTATGCTTGTACGTCTTTAATTATATTGTATTGATGAAGGTGTTGCATATAAATCTTTCTACGAAGGTGACTGATAGATTTGTTAAACCTCTACATCTATATGGTCATTGGCATTTCGGTTATATGTGGTAGTTGCAAAAACAGTAAACAGGGGATTTATCCTCGTCATCTGGGGGAATCTACCCGATTCTGACTGGAATTAACCTAAGAAACATGTGGGCACTGGTAAGTTGGCAAAAATTCCATTCATCAAATCAGTTCTGATCGAGACTGGGAAAAAACCTTCATTCACTTTCTTTAGCCAGACTGTAAAAAGTTCTCTTGAGACGTTTGACTAGCTGGTGTAAAGATCACAATAAAAACCAACTCGTAATAAAAGTTATTGCTGTGGAAAAAAAATAAATGGCAACTAAAGCAACAAACAAAAAATAGGCCTGGTGACCCCAAAAATATGAATTGTTTCTTTAGTGTTTGGTCATACATTTCAAAAAAGCTTCTCAGGAGGGAATATTATTCCTTTCGAAGGAAACGGGTAGCCTAATGAGGTGTTCGTGGTAGGAATTGTGCAAGGCGTTATATTATCCAGACCACCTCGTCTAGTCTTATCAGCGGTTTTGTCTGCGGTATTCCGCGTGTGTTCTTGATCAATAATGCACCGGGGAAACTAGCAACAGTTAATTTGTTTTCAGACCCAGAGCGCGTTCTGATCCAGACGTCGTTAGGTGGTGTTACAACGAAACAAAATAGCATTGTCTGTACGGCTGCAGGAAGTAATTTATCACCCGCAGACGTTCGGTATTTTACAGAAGGCTCGCCATTACCACCCACATCTGTCGCCTGAATGGCAGGCGAAGCAATCTCTTTTTCCTCACAAGATGCCACTTCTGTCAATGGTCGAGATCTTTGTCAACACTCCAGAGAGAAAGCAGTAAAGAGGCCACCCGGAGCTCTCCACTAGACTTCGTGTTTTCAGAATCACCAGAATCTTCTGCTTCAGAAATGTAAAATTAGATGACCCCAGTCAGCATAAGCCTTTGGAGCTTACAGAGAAAACTGAATCTATGTTTAATGTAGTAAAAGAAAACAATAACTGTTTTTATTCCGAGTGAACAGGAAAAACATTTATTATGCAACAGTGATTAAAAGAAAAGTAGCATTTAAAAGGTCAACCGAAAGGAGAAGGTAGTGTCATCACGTTCTGGGACAAAAGGGGGCTGTTAAGTTGATTGTAAATCAGTAAGATCGCAGTCCCTGCCCCACATGTACCTCCAACTAACGCCCACCCAGCACAGAGGGATAAAAATCTGCGATGGTCGTAGCTCACAATTGAAACTTTCAATCGGCTGTATGCTGCTGCGTATATCCACAATCTGCTCCAAAAAGAATGTTCCACATAGGTACAAATACATTTACGCACCCTGAGTGAGGGCATGATTTTCGCCTCAGTTTATTGCAACATATGCAATTTACTTACAAAAACATGTTAAGAAAAATGATTTATGCGCTATTGCTTTTCAATGGAGATACAGAAGTGATTCTAATTGGCTGGTGTGAGAGAAAGACAGGCCCAGGCTATGCCTAACCTAAGCTGAATTTTAGGCATGGTACATCCAATGCAGTTTGTTTAGCACAAGAAAACCTATCTTTACTATCAGCCAGTCAGAATCAATTTTGTATCCATTTAATCATAATGATGTAGAACTCTTTTAAAAATAAGGGCAAGAAAAGTTTCTGACGAGTACATTGTCCATTTGTGCACATTACTTTCATATACGAGTCAAACTTAGCATACCATCTCCTTTATAACTTAATAAACTTACGACCACCTCACATTACAGTGCAATGAACGGTTTACAATCGATTGTAGCTGCGATCCATTTGTATAAGTGATATCTTATCCTGATCACAAAGCCAGTGTGCAAAGACGATAGAAGTCTGTGTTATTTTGCGAGTTCCTTAGACAGTTTACAATCACTTTACATTTCATTCGTGCATTATAAACGAAGATGACTTTTGGAGATAGGTCTCAGTCACCAGCTCTTGCTGTTCCAGCAAAGAAGACCTCCGTGTCTCCGTGGCAGCACAGTGACCCATCAGGCTCTCACCAATACGATGAGTGTGAGTTCAAGTCCAAATTATGCTGACTTCCTCTCCGGTCGTACGTGGGAAGGTCTGGCACAAACAGCGGATAGTTGTGTGTTTCCCTCAGGCACCGCCCGGTTTCCTCCGACCATAATGCTGGCTGCCGACATATAAATGAAATATTCTTGAGTACCGCCTAAAAATCCAGTCAAACAAAGAAAAATAAACCGTTCAACCGTTCGCCTCACCGCAAATTTATGTATTTCTGGCCTTATTCAATGTTGCGCTCATTCGGGAGAGGGAGCGTGGGAACATGCCTTGACTTCTGAATGGGCTGCCTTTTCATGGCTTACACGCGCTGGGCGGTAAGACAGTTATGGTAGGGTTACTTTTGGCCTTGGAATCAGCTGGAAAGGTTAATTTCCACTTGTGTGCCATCTTGCGTCAACCAAATGCCTTAGAATTTGTGAGTCGCAGGAAAATGCACTCGCCTGACAAGTAGTTGTCGTAGTTGCTAATGAGATTATCTAATTGGCGTCTAATCCCAAAATTTAAGCTGTTGTACTATTTATGTGGAGATGACTGGGATTTTCGGGCTATATATACTCAATCTTATTATACTGAACATGTAAAATCGTGATATTGTGTTTGCATCCTTTTACGAATTAACATGTATAATTCTTTCAGACTAATGGTGCTGAATTCTGCTTAAACAATCACCTTGCGCGTGAAATGCAGGACTTATCAGGCTGAAGCATTTGGCAGGTTTTGATACTTTTTGGCTTGTCGCTCGATCAGCAAAAGGAAAGTAGCCAAGTGCTGTGAGATCATGACACTGATAATGAGTGGAAAATCATGTCTTTGGCATGACGCAGCACAATAATTACTTGTATGTAGACATTGATTTACGTCAAGGTGACAACGTCCTGCTATGGTACAATTGATAGTACGTGTTGTCTTAACACAGGCGAAAGCGAGCGAACAAAAGGTACAATGGTCAACCTTACAGAAAACACTGGAGATTGTAAAGCTGCCAAAATATTTGATTCCTGACAGTGTCAGACTTCATTCTAACCTACTCGTGTGGGCTAACAACTTAGAAAAGTTGTTCTCGCAATTCTTCATGTGGCAATGGTCAAGATTTATGTTACTAGTGAGATTGTCGTCTTCATTTTCTTATCTGAACTGCACTGTTGGCAATTGTGTCTGCCATACTGTCTCATTCAGTGAACCGTGTAGACCTTTTCACAAGTGCATCAATCCAAATAAAGGGGAGGCTACGTGTTTCTTTACTACTACTAAGACATCTTATAGTTCCGCCTGATTGAGCTTGTACAAATGTAGAGAACATCGTGATTTAAACTGACACACCTGTCTTGGAAGATTGATGTACAATAAAAGCTGTATACAGGCTTCAGTCTTTTCCCTAACATTTGTTTCATGTTTACCCATATACTTAGCCTTCACTTGCTATGACCTTGTTACATGACCTGCTGCCATTTTTCTTGATGAAATCGGTTAACTGCTTGTTCTCGACGCAGCCTTTGGCCATTGGGTTAGTAGGCTCGATCTCAACCCAGCTTAGTTCAACGACTGAGGTAGATTTGTCAGGTACGCTCAAAAAGCAAATGTTTACAGTAAGAAAATCAATCGTTAACTTTAAGAAAAGACTGTTGTTTGAATGGCGCTATGATGTGTTCTGTTATTATAACACAATATCGTGTTATATTCAACGTTATATCCGCTTAGTCTAATAGAATCTTTATGTTGATTCTTCCCGGCTCTTCTCGGTTTCTTACCACCATAATGCTGGCCTCCGTCGTATATTTGAAATATTCTTCAGTGCGTTGTAAAGCACCAATGAAATAAATAAATCAATAAATAAATCAATAAATAAATCAATAAATAAATAATTCTTTATGTAGAATTAATAGTTGTTGTAATAACAGAATACACTCTAGCATCACTTTTTAGTTACATAATTTGGTACACTTTTAAAGTGTAGATGTTATATGTAAAGGGCACACTAATGTGCCTGTGAAGTGAAATATTCTTGAGTACGGCATAAAACACCAATCAAATAAATAAATAAATAATGTGCCTGCGCAGATTGGTTATATTTAGTGTGTACAGGTAGTACCATCTTGTATAGTTTGCACACAACTGATTTTAGTGAGTACAAGGCCAAAGGCAAATGCATACACACGCTCCACACACTAAGGTTTGCTCCATCCAAAAATCACATCGATGCCACATTGGTGTAAATATTTTGGCTCCAGCGTTAATTACCACTCACGTAAATGAATATTTTTTTGGTGTCAAGGCTTTCGTTCGATGTATTATAAGGTCCTGCATTTTCGTGGCTATCAGGGCTTTCAAAAACTTCTTTTTGCAAATGTGGTCGCCTTTTCGAATTTGGCCTTCACGTCAGGTGGCGCCTCTCTACATGTTTGTTGCAAGCAGGTTGACATCATTATACGGACGCTTGTAGACGGTAGTGCACATAGGGCGAATATTGAGGCTATTTTATTTATATATTTGGCTGGTGTTTGGCGCCGTACTCAGGAATATTTCACTCTTACGACAGCGGCGAGCCTTGCGATGGCAGGAGACTGGGCAAAGCCCGGAGGATAGAGGATATTCATGTACACACCCAATGAATGTGGATATCACAAAAAAGTGTTACAGTGTACGGACGTGGGAACACACAGCTTGGATATTTTTTATGAAGCTTTTAAAGGAAATGATAATACACACATCTGTAAGGAGAATATTACACACAAATTTGTAGCCCGAGACATCGGTCTAAGGATAGCATATGTATACTGAAACGCGGGGACCGCTGTCCACCCTTAGCCCCAGAGTTATGTAGACGCGATTCCGGTATAATGCTTACAAAGAGCTACTCTCTCGCTCAATTCTGATAAATGCGCGCAAGATTCGTCCTGAATACACATTAAGCACGGCAAGTCTGAAAGCTAAAATATTTATGCACATTTTGCCACAATTGTTACTTGACTTTACATCACCATTCTCCTGTAAATCTTAGCCAAAGTCTAAAATAGGCTCGTATTTAGCAGGTCGCCGTGCGCTGCCATGTTTTTAAAATCTGGGTGATCGAGGCCCACATGCGCATCAGCGGTTGGCCTTTCCGTGACATTTAGAATGGAACGGTTGCCGAAGACTCCATCTCTCCCCTCCAACTTCCATCTTTTTTGTTCTTACTGCAAACTTAATTTGGCATTTCGCACAAATTGTGGGGTGTGTGATTCCTCTCCAAAGCTTTCAGACAATTGCAAATTCGTGTCTCCGCAATAACATGGCTCTCTGTCTGTCATAACTGACAATCAGCTGATCAAAACATAGACACGTCGTGAAAGGTCAACCACGCATGCACGGGAAGCAACAGCCCGATATATTATTTATTTATTTATTTGGTCGGTGTTTTACGCCGTACTCAAGAATATTTCACTTATACGACGGCGGCCAGCATTATGGTGGGAGAAACCTGGCATAGCCCGGGGGAAACCCACGACCATCCACAGGTTGACAGACCTTGCCACGTACGGCCGAAGAGGCAGCGAGTACACGATTTATTAGGTCACGATGTCGACACAAGATGTAAATGTAAATGAGTTTTGTCCGTTAAATGCATGTATTGGTTCATTTTGCATGGATTTTTGTGGCGTGGAGTTTCTACGCGCTAAGCTGTTTTTAACCACCACTATTTTAACTTGGAAGACTCATCGGCTGTGATCTACGCCAAACCCCACATTAAAAAATCACAGCCGAGATCCTTGGCTAATAAATTAGAAGAAAGAGATGGTATAAGTGTTCAGAATTGCGTGGCGCATAACTTTACATGGGATGTTACACATTACTTTGCAGACAAGTATACGCATACGTTGTACAAACGAGATTGAACTTAACTTTAGTGGTGGCTGTGAGTTGGTCCGGCAGCTCATGCTGGCTTAATCTTCGGCCGTACGTGGGAAGGTCTGCCAGCAACCTGCGGATGGTCGTGTATTTGCCCCGGGCTCTGCCCGGTTTCCTCCCACCATTATGCTGGCTGCCATCGTATAAGTGAAATGTTCATGAGTAAGGAGTAAAACAACAATCAAATAAATAAATAAATAAAGTTTAATGGTTTACAGACTAACGCACTGACAATCAAACATCCGTAATAACATTTCCCAATTATTTTTCTCACAACGAATGCACGCACTATTGGTACCACAAGCACGACTACGTCCACAACACTAGGGTATGAGTTCCTAAACCTTTTCACATTTCTCAAGGATCGATATTTCTCGCCAAATTGTGAATCAAGCTATGAACAGGGCCGGCGTGTACATATCGAGAAACTATTAACTGTGGAAAAAATAACCTTCTTTGAAATCGTGTCTTTATTGATATTCAGCTAATTTTAAAGAACCACTGTCTGCAATCTGTCGCCGGTTTCATTGAACCGCGCCAGCAGTATAATCGAAAAAATGCTCAGATGTAAAGTCTGCAACGTGTGATATCGCTATTGAGAACGTAATAACGGGTTCCTTGTTGTTGTTGCGCACATTCAATTAATTCTCTCCTCCAATAGAAGAGCGTTTCCTTGGATATTTGCCAATAGAAATTCTAACTTTCTTTGCCTGATTATGTCAACAGTCGAGATTTCGGCTGACTGGGAGAAAATAGTGCTCCATGCATTGGAGAAAGGGTATATCACCAAAGAGTTCACAGCACGGTCTTGTGTCACTGTGAAAACTAAACAAAATTTTGTCTTTGAATCGCCACAGTTCTGTTAAGGTGATAGGGCGTGATAGCGTTTGGCAGAATAATATAAACGTAATTGTTGAACGCGCGAGGGTCCATTTCACATTTGTCTGAAAGGTACACTTAATACTTCATCACAATGCTTAATTTGTGATATGGAAATGTGAAATTACAGTGTCTGCCCATTAAATCATGTGTACACAAATGAATTTTCTGTGTTCCTGAAAAAAAGCGTTAAAAATCTGGAACATTCTGACATTCCGCCAAACTGGTATTGTAGAATTTTCGTCTCGTGTGTGAATCCTTTGTGATGTTGTTTTATAATTAAGTTGGCATCGTGCAGAGGCATTAATGCTAAGTGTTTGACCAATAAAAGCTCCCTAATCGTGTTACACGAAGCTCACTGTACAAATCAAAACCGAAAGTACGACATTTGCCACAGCGTGTCCTCAATTACACAACAACTACCTGTAAAAAGTAAAAGGTACATGTATATGTTCCTATATTAATACTTTACTCACAATGAAACAAGCCCAATTCTGCAACATCTACGACCACACCCCCAATATCGACGTCATCTTACTCTCCGGACTACCTTTAAGCAAGGGTCACATGCTAAAAGATAGGATGTCATAAAACTGATTAATTCAATATTAAAATATAAGATGTCAAAACATTTGGCAGGCCAATCAACCAAACAGCAGATCCAGCAAGTCATAGCGATCCTTATCGGAGAAAGGAATGCTATTACAGACTCATTTATCTTGTGCCTGCTACATACCTAAGATTACAGTTCTAACTCTGCAGCCTTTTTACCAGACATTTTTCTTAAAACACGTGTCTCACGTCTCCAAGACGAGATTAATAATTCCATAGATCGATATATCAAAGACGGGAATATTTGGACCAAAATTTCCATATTTTGGTCGGGAATATATCGCCCTTGTAAATAAATATGGACAGCGCGTCTAGAATGTCTGGCATTCTGCGTCGTAATTGTGCCTAAATCCGCTTAACCCGAGGTTAGCGACTGTGTATTCATCGTGTTGAATTTAATCGCCACGTTGGACATTGAACAGTTGAAATCAGAATGCAAATGAGACGCATATGTTATTATCGACAGCTGATATTCTAGTATGGTGCACGATTTGAATACTGATTTCACTCAGTCACCTGTAACATACCTTTCGTCTTTCCAATATCGTCGAAAACTGTTGAATGTTTCTCTTTGCATGATTCCGTCCTATTTTCGTACTTTATATACTTTTAAGCGTCGTTTTGGCAATTAGACTTGCGATTATTGACCCGGAACGTCCTTATTGGTTGACGTCTGGTATACGAATGTCTGTGTCTCACAGAACCATAGTTTTACCATGCACCGTTATCCCTGTTGACAGCTTTGCTGCTAAGGGCCTTACGCTGGTATTTTTATGCATATACGAGAACTGTCGGAATTTCGATGAAACCTTGGCTGAGTTTAATAGACCAGATTTTAACGGTAATAGCTGTCACCATCTGTGTGACCATGACACTGTTGTCGCCTCTCTGCTTTTACTATTTTTTCCTGTAATCTTATAGAATGTGTCGATGTATTCGACGTCAACTTTGATTTCGGAAAGTTTACCTTTCACATGGTATTTAGTTTATTTACCGTTATTCCTTTCCCTTATCTGTTGGCAGAGTTTCTTGCGCCATCTGTTGAAGCAAGCTAAGCGGGATGCGGATATCACAGAAGAACAACTCATCGTGTACGCGGATACAATGGTAACTACATGCTTACATCTCTCATTTATTATTGTAATAATCACCGTAATATTGCTGTCATTGTCAACATTATCATCATCATTACCGCTGCCGATGATTTTCACCTCTCTTAATTCATAAGCGAACAACAAAGATATTATGCCGTTGTAAACTGGCTTTAATGTATATCTGTATAATAAAGACTCGTGGTTGCATTTAGACTCTCTTGAGCGCCACGCTTTCGTTGTTTTTGGGAAACTTAAGCGCTCAACAGCATATTGTTCCTTTCGTTGAAGACGACTTCACCAATAAGGCGTGTAAGTACTTCATAAGCGGGAAAGTTTGTCACTAGATCGTTGGTTTTCCTCTGGCACCTCGGTTACGCCACCCAGAAAGTGACTACTATGGTATAAGAGGAAAATTCTTGAGTATGATGTCGACTAATTAAAGAAACACACTGATGAATATGTACATGTAGACCTGCATTTTGTGGGTTTTGTGACGAATTCAATTAATCCCAAACGCCAAAATGTTTTACTTTTTAGGAAAACTGCACATTATTTAGACTATATTCCCCTCCAGGATTCCATAAGTTTAATACCCGTGTATCTGAAACTGTAGTTCGGACGCAGAGATAGTTCTGATGCAGAGATAACTGAGCCCTGTAACTTGATTGTATTAAATGTAACAACACGGAGCACGTAATGTGCGGACGTGCATATTGTTGTCTCTCTTATGGCTATCATTATTATTATTATTATGGCAGTAGTCATAATCACTACCAACGCCTTCATCATCCGTGTCATTAGTTTTTTTTTTATCTATCAATGTGATTGCAACATCAAACGCGATGCATAAGCATGGGACATATATGAAACGGAAAAAGATAATCAAATTGATCAGGAAAGATATTCATTAGTCCTTATTCAGCGTTTTAACTCAGAAACAAAATCCACGTGACGTGTACATGTATCCAACGATACAAATCTGAAACAAAAATGAGCTGCACATTGAAGGTCAACAGTGCTAAAATTTTCCTCTTTGTGGTAACATTTCGAAAAAGACAATGGAAAGTGGTTTGAACCTGGTATATTTTAATAAAAATTTTAATTATTTATTTACTTGATTGTTGTTTAGGGTTATACTGAACTTTGCAGTTTACGATGGCGATAAATCACTGAGAAATTATTCACCAACTTAGTGGAAGACACGTGGTCGTCGACGAACGTTAAAATGCGCAAACGGTCTCTCGAGTGTCGTCAACCTCTTGCCGCCACCAAGGCTCGAAAGAAGAGTATTAATTACGATTTTAAAGTTCGTACATAGATATACTTCACCTAACACAAACTCTCGGCGCCAAACGTGACTTTTTTTGCAAAATGACAGAACTAACATGTTTTATGTTGTAACAAGCAAATCTCACCCAAACACGTCTAAATCGTGATCTCACGTCACACGCATTTCGCGTCTAAAGCTGGCCCAAGTTCCTTCTATGGGCTTCTGAGCATAACGCTAAAATTCATCTTGACCATCATCATCTTTATACCAGCACACCATTCACCAACACGTTCAGTGGCACGTGTGCCGTGTGTTGTGAAAGCCATCGTCACTTCACTTCGCTGCCTTGTTAACAAATGAATTTGGATCAATACAACATCTGCATCTGGAGATAGAAATCTTCAAGCATCAGTCAGGTATATCCACATACATACACGAATGTGGCTCTTCACACTAGACCCATCCAGGCTTTTCTCACTGAATAAACACTATTACCTTTCGACATGTCCGAATGTGCGGAGGTAGATGACCTGAAAGTTCGTCCATGACCTAGTTTCGCATTTACCTGATTCTGAGCGTTCTGTTGATCTTAGAAAGGTGTGTTGGGATTTGTTTTTAAGGTATGACGACGCCCTGGTCAAAAATTCCAACATTCATCACTGATTGTAATACTTTGTTACATTTATGTGTATCTAGAAATGCACCTGTTTGGAGGGGATTTTAGATCTTTTACCATCGTTTTCAGTGCACAGTTTGAATGACATATTGATCCGCTGAATTCTAAATGCTCTCTCTCTCTTTCTCTCCGCTCTGATGTTCACAGTTACAGCTGTTCGATCGAAATCGAGATGGGAAGCTGCAGTTGAGTGAGATGGCGAAGTAAGTTCCCCTGATTTAGGTCGATTACCATCGTTCCATTCAACAGAAACAAGGACCATGGCTCTCTTTTGTTGACACAAAGTGTAAACCTCATTTCCTAGCACTCAGACATTCCGATAAAAAACATTTCTATTGTATGATCATTCCAGTCATTGTTAGCTAGCTGGACTGAACTTGGAAATTCCGACTAGCAAGATGCTGGTAACTAGGAAGTGCCAATAGCCTGTTTCTGGATGGCACAAGTGCAATTTACTATCTATCAAACATTAAAACAAAAATCATTTAAGTTTTGTCATACTTACCAAATGATATCTGGACTGTTTTTGCAAATCTTGAAGAATTCATTAATTAAGTAACCACAAAATATACTATATGATCTTCATATGAAAGTCTGTGAAAATAAATTTGCAAATATGTCCATAAAGTAGATTTTTCATTAAGATGTATCATGGTGGGATTTTTCAACCACCTCTTGGCATAATGGATATCCAAAACTGTCATGCAGGATTATGCTCAAAAAGGATGTGAAGTATTTCTAAGAAATTTATTTCAATATTAATTTGTTGTTTTATATTATAACACATGAGCTAAATCTGAATTCTGAAAAGAGTAACTAATACATTTAAAAACATTAAATTTTTGAATAAAATTTTCGTTTTGCAAATTTGTTATCAGAAAAGTTCAAATTCCAATTTTTCAGATGTCACGCTGTATATAAGCTCTCTGCTTTCATTCACAGGCTGCTTCCCGTCAGAGAGAATTTCTTATGTAGGCCAATTTTCAAGGTAATACTTAGCTTATGGGTTGCATTGATTCTAAACCTACTGTTTCTGTAATGGTTTCTGATTATCCAGATACTGGTGACTGTGCTGTACAAGGGCAATGAAAACACAAACCTTGCAACCTGCACAGGAGGGAGAAGAAAAGAAAATTAAGATCGTCATGGTTATCTCGATGCATTGCCTCTTATTAGGATTAATGATTGGTTCTTTTTGGCTTCTCACGCGAATATCCGCATTTATTATTTATCCACGTTTTATTTTTAGGGAAGGAACAGAATTACCAAGGATGACATTGTTCGAGTATTTAAATTGTACGACAGGGTGAGTATCCATGCACAGCGTGTGTGTCAGTAGTTTTTGCGGAATGACTGCCGTCATATTGCTGTCTATAATCACATAAATTGAACTAAATGACCATGGAAAGAAAAAAAATCTACAAAAAAGCCAAAAACAGAATGCGTTTTCCAGGCAAAAGGCAATACTGCTGCAAGCTTGAGAATGTGTTGCTCTCTTGCATTGGCCAGAATACATGCGGAATAAAAAACAAGCGCAAATTCACAATGGCTTCGACTTCCCACAAAAATCTATTAAAGTCTTGCATTCAGACCCACTTGCGAAGTGAATATCTCATGTTGATAGATAGGAACCGAACCGAACAATCTACAGACCTACCGTAAAACCGATAGACACGGAGAGCTACCTAGAGCTACCTATCGGACTTGAAAATGCAGCTGTATATGCATCCCTATGGTTTTATATAAAAAAAATCAGATATTATATTTTATATAGACATTTGTCTTACATAATGTAATTGAACTGGTTCTGTAAATATTTTATGCAAAATTGTCGCTTTTGTTACAGGATGGTAACGGTAGTATTGAAAATGAAGAACTACATGGCTTTCTAAAGGATCTCATGGAGCTGATACACGAAGTAAGTGATTGCCAAGAAATGTGGAATAGTGAAAGTCGACTGATTAATTGATGCCGTATATTTTGATGAATTTGATAAGCTGAAGGAAGCCGTCGGCATACTGCCACAAGCGTGTATTACTAGATGATACGAGATTTGGGTGCCTCTTATTGCGTAGCGAGGTACACAGAGCATCGATGTAAACAATTAGAATAACCTAAGGGATGGAAAGACAGCGAACATCGTAAACTTTAGTGCGGTCTCCTGCATGTTCGAATCTAGTACTCCCCAACTTGAAAACGCCAGGGGTAGATATGTTATCAGTTTGATTTATTCCCTGGCAGAATCATAAAGCTAATATCCTGGTCGTTTTTATAGAAAATATCTTCTACAGCTAAGTGGAATCACCATCTATTTACATTTTTTTCTATCTTTGATCCTAAGGTACAATGCAACATGTTGAGACCAGTTATTTCCTCGTGCATAATATTGTTAATGAATAATATCAGTCTCTGGCTTTTGGCTAATTGCAATCCTGGCCTTGGAGAAGGGTAGTTTTGGATTCACCTGCTCTGATTGTTCGTGTATCGTGGGTGGCAAAAATCCATCGACAACATTCGGGTGACTGTTTGTGCAGTGTAACGTGCGGTTGAGAGCAATTTTGTCTTCCTCCAATATGGTGTGCATATCGCACGTGGTAAAGTACGCCAGTAACTCACCAAAGGTCAGTGTCTTACCACGAGCACCCATGTATCCATCAGCGATAAATTCGAACGCCATCATTGGATATTTGGCTGTTCATCGAGTTGCTTGGGTTTCTCATTAACAATATCTGTGTGAAATTCGGGAAAACCATATGTCAACAATGTATAGGTATTGCGATGCGTACCAATTATGATCCTCTTTTAGCTGACCTATACTTGTTCTCGTATGAACACGACTGCATGCAGAAACTATTAAGGAGCAATCCTCACAAGGTCCGATCTTTCTCATTCACTAAATGGTATATTTCTGATCTGCTAGCTTTAAACAATCCACATATAGCATCCTTGTAAGGAGGTGGAAGATATATATCCACCTTCGCTGGATTTAAAGTAAACCACCGATTCTCCACATGGTGCAGCTTATCTGGACCCATATTTGTGTAAAGATCAGAACGGTTTCCCCTCTCGAAGACTGTACGACAAAGAAGGATAGTTTCAATCTTGACAGCAATATACCGAAGGGTCCTGCATATGGCGTGTGCATATGGCGTATGCATATCTCGCTTTGTAGCATTTGTGACATCCCATGTGTTGTATGACGATTTCAATCAACATCACAAGTTATTGCTACAAAAACTTGGGTGTCAAGGTTATTCCATCAAACATCTTCACGTTTCTTCAGTTTTACAATGAGTATAACTCCCTTTATAAGTAAATATGGACAGAGCGTCCAGAATCTCTCGTATTCTGCTTCGTGATTGTGTCTAATTCTGCTTAACCCGGGGCCAGGGGGGTATATTCATCGTGCCGAACTAGATCGCCCCTTTGTATACATGAACAGTTCAAATCAAAGCACATCTCAGATACATGTTTTATTATCGATAGGTTTACATCCTAGCATGGTACACGGTTTAAAGAGTCATTACACTCTGTCGCATAGAACATATCTTGCGTCTTTCCAACATCATTGAAAGCTGTGGACTATTTCTTTTTGTATAATACCGTCCTATTTTCCCACTTTATATACTTTCTTGGTTCTTTGGTAGTGTGTGTTTAACGTCGTTGTGGGAACTGGCCTTGCAATTATTGATCCGGAACGTCTATCCTGGTATATCCTGGATATTCGGCTGGCAGACGAATATCTGTTTTGACGTATAGAATCGTATAAGTTAAAACATTCGTGAGAATGACGTTAACCAGTAATCAAATAAATAAATAATAAATAGATAATTAAATAAATAACTCTAAAAATAGACGAATAAACAAATAAATGTGCTGATTGCGCTTCTGTGTTTTTCACAGGATTACGACGCGCAGGACTTGGAAGAGTGCAAAAGCACGCTGCTGAAAAACTGTGACAGGAACAAAGACGGCAAGATTAATTTTGACGAACTGACCCTTGTGCTGATGGCCATGAACAACATGTCTTGTCCCGAGGAGGGGTCGGAACCCGCCCCGGGGGAGGAGGAAGACCAGGAATGAGTCACGTGACATGAAAATGCCCTGACTAACTGCTCATTTGTATGTATATTCAGGGACGCCATATTACTTTGGAGATTGGTGTGTTGATAACAGTGACGTCCGTGGAGGAAAATGGTGACATTGCTTACAGTGATTTCATCCGCTCAAGGTGCAGGCGTATCGTAGTTGGGATAGTTGTCGTACTCCCTTGGGTGCAGGACCGTCGTAATCTTGTCAACACATCACTTCTGTGGTGGATGTAACAAACTGGACATTGGGACGAAAACCTCATGTAAACTCGTAACAAGATCTCGCCTTTTGTTGAAATTATGTTTAGCTTTTTCATATTTTAGAGGGTAGCTTTTCGTACTCGATCGATACTTTTTGATCTCTCTACTGGTACTTAGAATCGGGACTTTAAACTTCGGTGAGCCAATCAGCATATCAATAACGGTATTTCATTCCAAAACATGATAGTAATATCGCCGTTATTGCTTGCGGGTGTTTATTAACTTATCAGATATCTGCAATATTCAAAACCGCCACAGGTCCGCGACAGAGAAAACACCAGGAAGTCAAGTAAAATCTTCAAATTAAGGTGAAGCCTAACAGTGCATGGAGGGGAAATAGTCTAATCCAATGTATCTATATAAATACATAAAGATGTGTTTTTAACAGATAACTGGCAGGACCAGAAGTCGAATAGTAACCATATGCTCTTTCGAAAAGTCGACTAGAGTGCACGAGTTCATAACGTCGCAGATTTGTCTTTGCTAGCGTCCAGTCGAGTTCGCAAACGATACGACATCTAATGAAAATAGCGCACCATATAATTTGAATTCGACATATTTCACCAAGAGAGAACGTGATTTAGGTAATCGCCTACATACATGTAATTAGACACTATAGGTTAGGGTATAGCATACAGGATCGCTCGTACAAATGCACTCGTCTAAATGTCAGCAAACGGAAAAGGCGCCATTTTGGAAACAATGTATTCTTGTGCCATTATTGTTTCCCAGTGTAAGATATTGTGTGTGTGTGTGTGTGTGTGTGTGTGTGTGTGTGTGTGTGTGTGTGTGTGTGCAAAGCATGACGCTGCGGGCGCATCTCAGCTTAAGATACTGTGAGTTCAAAACATCACGCACACAGCACATCTTACTGTAACATGTTGTGAGGGCGCTAAACATGATGTACACAGCACCTCTTACTGTAACATGTGAGTGCGGTTAACATGACGCACACAGCACATCTTACTGTAAGATGTTGTGAGGGCGCTAAACATGACGCAAACAGCACATCTTACTGTAACATGTAAGTGCGGTAAACATGATGTACACAGCAACTCTTACTGTAAGACGTTGTGAGGGCGTTAAACATGACGCACACAGCACATCTTACTGTAACATTTTGTGAGTGCGGTAAAGATGTTGTACACAGCACATCTTACTCTCACATTCAGATCATCTTTCTGTAAAATGTTGTGTGTGTGCTAAACATAGCACACACAGATCATCTCACTGTAAGAAGTTGTGAGTGTGCAAAACATAACTCTTATCTGAACGCTTCTGACGTTAGATGTTGTAACTGTGCTAAACCTGACGCACCCGGCGTATCTGACTGTAAGGCGTCGTTTCTTCTCAGTGTGCTTAACGTGAAACACGCCTAGTATCTCACTGTAAGGTGTTCTGGGTGTGCTAAGCATGACACACACGGATTATCTCAGTGTAAGGTGTTTTAAGTGTGCTAAACATGACACACACAGACTATCTCAATGTAAGATGATTTGAGTGTGCTAAACATGACGCACACGGCGTATCTCAATGTAAGGTGTTCACCGAGTGTACTAAACGTAACACACATAATGTTTCTCAGTGTAAGATAGTGCGAGTGTGCTAAACATGACGCATATGGCGTATATCTCACCTTTAATGAGACGAGTGTCCGCTAGTGGAAGGCAAGTTTACTCTAGAATAGTCAGTGGTGGCAAATACCCATTGCTTACGACGTGTGACCTTTATTCGTTTTATTTTTCCCCCTTTTTATGAGTAATGCAAACAAATTTTTGCTTCGACATTTTAAGAGAATTGTTTTGTGTGAGAGCTGTGCGTTATGTTGCACAAGTGATATAATGCTATGATCGTTCTGCCTTTTAGGTAGTGTATCCAAAGTGTCTTTGTTAAGGCATTCCAAGTCTGTGAATTAGTGTATGTGATACTTGTTTGTGCATTCAGGTAATGTGTTAAGGTACACGATCCATCTATCAACCACCATCCGGGAAAGTTCACGCTTATTCTTTTGCTTTCTGTTTTGATGTTTTCTGTTTAATCGTAGTTGAATGTAATTTTCATTCATTTATTAGTAGATACATATATACACATATATAATATTTCTGAAATTCGGTTTTAGCCTTTGTCCTGAAATACCGATTCTCCATTTGTCGACGGCTTGTTTTTAAACGTCAGGAATTAAAGATTGAAAGAACATCAAGTTTGATGGATGTTGATGGGCATGGAGGTTACGTATGACTCAACAATGTTACATACTGTAGTGTGACTGCGCATGTACGTTACACTCTTCATTTTTCTCATAGTACTTATCGTCATTATCATACTTTTCTTTCTTCTAAGCTCAAATCTCAAGGAATGTGACGTAAACACGTGTAGATGTCCTCACACGCCACCCCCTGTCCACCTGCCCCAACCCTTCCTACAATATTCATCACTTAAATTAGTTGTTTTCGCGACACAATCACGTGCACGTGTAAAAACGTTTAAAATGAACGTCTTCCGATTTTAGGGTGATAACATTCTACCCTATGAAGTGGTTTGAGAAGAGATTTTCAATCAGTTTACTGGAAACTAGCTTTTAATCTTACTAGATGGTGATTAGGGATTCAATCACGATAGGCACGCGATACTCTATATAGTCATACATGTAGTTTTCAAGCAAAAATTAACTTATCACTTACCAATTTACAACTTTTGCATTTTTCTAACTATAGTTCTCCACAGAAGAATACATTTTAGCTTTTTCTGATATTGTACATTTAGTATTAAATTACAAGATCTTTATACGAACTTTAAGTTACAAGAAACTAAAGGTACTGAGATTAGCGTTGACTTGGCTTACCTACACGACAGACTGAAACACCATTACTGGACATACATTGTAAAAGCTGCCAGGTGTTCCTTATGCTTGTTTAACAAACAGTAGGTTGTGTTTAACGCAAAATATATCGGTTAGGTGTGACTGTTATATTTTTGCCTGATTTCTAGATTAGTATAATTATCGGTTTATGTAAAACATGTTGGTTACGAGTCACTGTTACGTTTGGGTATAAACCATTAAGCTTTCTGTTCAATTGTGCCCTTTTTATATTTTAACCTGGTTGAACACTGGCCTTACAATGTTATTATTTTGCACTTGCTATTTGTTATTATTGTTCAAGGTTTTAAATCTCTATGATATCCCTAAATACAGAAACATATCGGGAAATGCAATTACCTGTGGTTACGTGTGTTTCTCAGCTCAAATATATTTAATTATTTATTTTGATTACACAAGAATATTTATCTTCTACGACGGCAACCAGCACAAACGTGGGAAGAAATATGACAGAGCTCGGCGGAAACCCCAATCAACTGCAGCGTGCTGGCAGACCTTCCCAAATCCGGCCAGCAACTCTGTTCGATTTCCTTCCACCATAATGCTGACATAATAAATAAATAAATAAATAAACAATCCGACCAGAGAGAAAGCCAGCTGGAGCTGGACTTGAACGCGCAGAGCCCGTATTAGTGAGAGGCTCCTCGGTCTTTGCCCCGCGCTAGCACGCTAACCACTCGGCCACGGAGAGCCCCAGCTCACCTATAAATAATGAATGAAAATTCCTAACATTTGAACAATTACAGTTGCCCATCTTTTGGAGTTTTTTATTGAATGATTGATTCATTGACTTATTGATTGATCTAAACATTTAAGTCTGCGTGCATGTCGGCCTGCACATCAATAATTATAGTTTCTTATTTGACGTTAAAATCTACAAGAAATGATTTTTGTTTGATAGTTTGCTTGGGAATTACCGCTACTTAAAACAGTAATTCAATCGTGGGAAGAAGGTGTCTTTTTTGGTGTCAGGTCGTATAATGTAAGCCATTGACGGCATTTTGTAATGCTGCCTCACTGGTATGACATTCGGGATATACATTGTGAAGCCCAGCTAGAAGGGTATCAATTCGGGCACAAAGCAAATCCCCTTGCTGATGTTTGTTGACTGACTAGAAAAAGGATCGGGTAACAGGAGCTTAAATCGGGTAACAGGTGCTTAAATCGGGTAGCATGATCTTAAATCAGGTAACGGGTTCTTAAATCGGGTTATCAGGTACTTAAATCAGTTAATTCTAATCGAAAGTTACTATACGAATTCACACTGATGAAAACGTGAATCTTTTGAACATGTAAAAAACTGACACGTGTTTCAGTCAGCCAGCCTGCCACAAGGAGCTAGAATTGGCCGTTGTAAAGAGTATGCGTGTGACCAAGCTCCACATACTGAATGGTCAGACAGCAGTACAGTACCTGGCAATTCGAACGTCCTATAGTATATATTTATTTATTCTGTTGGGGGTCTTGCGCCGTACTCAAGAATGTATCATTTATACGACGGCGACCATCATTGGGGTGGGAAGGAATGTTCCAGGCTAATGAATTAAATCAACATCAAAATCGTCTGCAGCAACCTTCGGATAGTCGTGGGTTTCCCTCGGGCTGTGGCCGGTTTCCTCCCACCATGATGCTGGCCGCCGTCGTATAACTGAAACATTCTCGAGTGCGGCGTAAAACACCAATCAGATAAATAAATAAATAAATAAACAAATAAACAAAGACACATGTCTCCGGCCGTACGTGGGAACGTCTGCCAGCAACATGCGGATGGTCATGGGTTTCCCCCGGACTCTGGCCGGTTTCCATCCACCTTAAGGCTGGCCACCGTCGTATAAGTGAAACATTCTTGAGTACTGCGTAAAACACTAATCATATAAATACATAAATAATAAATAAGCCAAGACACATGTATCAGGAAGGCTGCCATTAGCTCAGCTAGTTCGCCAGCAGAAGGCTGACAGATACTTGGCCTCTAACGTTTTTCTACATGTCAGGCTTGGGATGAACCAAGATTATATCCTTTAAGGTCTAATAGGTAGACAAGAGATTGAACCCCAAGTCACGCGCTCAGGAGGCGGACAAGCCTGTATCCGGTTTTTTCCTGTGGAGCGGGGAAATCAGGAATTCTCCAGTATTAAGGGACAAAACTCTGGAAAACATCTGCTCCCACGAATACCTCCCCTTTAACGGATAATACTAACAAAAAATTCTGTCCATCTACAACATGTTGTAAAGGTGCAAAAAAAAAAATACTTCTTCTACCAGCAAAGTGGCAGAAATCATTTTAATACTTTTTTTTAAATGAAGTGACATAGGCCAGAGGAAATATTAAAAAAAGATCACTTTTATTTTACTCTCTGGAACTTGACTTCTTTCAGTGGCATTTAGAAGTTGAGCTGGGTAACACAACAAATATATGGACCACAACTTCTATTTATTTAGTAAGTGACGTTTCGGTATAGGTATTAATACCGTTATCAAATTGTTGCTTTAAGATGCAGTGTGTCTAAATCGGCCCAAGTCTGTATATGCATCATGGTCCAGCTCATGCTGGCTTCCTCTCCGGCCGTACGTGGGAAGGTCTGTCAGCAACCAGCGGATGGTCGTGGGTTTTCCCCGGGCTCTGTCCGGTTTCCTCCCACCATAATGTTGGTCGTTGTCGTGTAAATGAAATATTCTTGAGTACGGCGTAAAACAACACTGAAATAAACAAATACATATATGCATCATGTTGAATATACTGACAGTTGCAGTCAAGGTGCATCTTATGCATATTTTTTACTAACGACTCCTTAAAAGCTAATTAAATATACATATCCAGAACTATCCTTGTGTTCTTCCGACACCATAGAAAACCGTTGTCTACTTTTCTTAACATGGCTCCGTCCTAAATTTCTTACTTAATATACTTTTTTAGTTCGACTTTAGTTTCTTTGGAATGTTGGTTTTGAAAACTGGTCTAGCGATTATTGACTGGGAACATCTGTAATAGTTAACGACGTGTACACGATTGGCTGAGATTCGCAATATTCGTCCAATACAAGGAATCTGATTATGAGACAAGGGAAAAATAAGGTGCTAAAATAATAAGAAACCACTATGAATATGGCGATCCCATCTAACGGCGTTCTTAAGTTGGTTTTACTCAGTCAGGGCCGAAATGACAAAAGTATCCACTTGCTTATAGGTATGATTTACATCATAAATCCAGAATTTAAGCTCAGTCACCGCAATCCACACACAATCTTATGACACACGAGGCGCGGGTTCAAACCCGGCCATGTAAAGGGAATCTACAGGGTGCCCCTCTCTCCCTGTTTGTGGAGTCTTGATGACAATTATAGCAGTTTAGCATTGTTCAAGACCATTTTGCTTCAACCACTATGGTGTACACGTCTGTTTGTCACACGTTGGAAAGTTGGCCTGTAACTTGTTAAAGGTCGGTGGTTTACCTCGAATACTTCGGTTTCCTCCACCGATGTGAGCAATCCTTGTATGTAGGGTTTAGCAACAATGAATTAAATAAATAAGTAAACCACAAGCAATAAATGTTTCAGCGGGCTCTGTGGGGTTTCCTCCAACCATAATTCTGCCTGCCGCCGTCTAAGTGAAATATTCTTCAGTACGGCGTTAAACACCAATGAAATAAATAAATGAAATGAACAATAAATGTTCTTACATTCCTATATTTTGCACTTTTGAAAGAAACGCAAAAGAGATGATTCATAAAAAAAACTTGCTTTACATTTCTCCCTGAAGGCTTCCAATAGAGGCTAATCCATCAGCCTGTGCACAGTTGTTTATTACAGAAGGATTCTGAACAGCACTCCGTGCACAGAATGTCATCTGAGCTTGAGATCGCTGGTTTCATGTAATACACCATGTCAGTTGTATTCTCACAGGCCTGTTCCAAGACAAAGGAAAAAGAGTGACACGTAGCTCTAAATAGTGAAACCCCACTGATCTGTGTAGGCATATACAAAAATGGGCTGTTTCTTTGGGCATTATAAAAGTATATGTAAACATGCTATATTCTGCGTTGTCTGAATGACCTGACTGGGACAACCTCTCTAATCGTAGCTAACTTTACA
Source organism: Liolophura sinensis (assembly GCF_032854445.1). NCBI lineage: Eukaryota > Metazoa > Mollusca > Polyplacophora > Chitonida > Chitonidae > Liolophura > Liolophura sinensis. The sequence goes on from NC_088299.1 coordinate 5,681,263, forward strand.
CTCTAGTAATGTCCATTTTCCACAGTAAAACCGCGTAAAATTTTTCGTCGGTGATTAAATCAGAAAGCATATGACTTTGGATTTTATTTAAAATGTTTAGGTGCTCCCTATGGTACAGAGCTTAGATAGCACCTTGGCGGAAACCATGAACTAAACTAACGCCTAATTATAAGAAATAAATCAATGGTGATAACTATGAACGCCACTTCGGCAATAATACAACCACGTGCATAGTGGTGATACAAGCTGGGAAAACGGAATGTCCGTGTCTGGGATAGTTGTTGGACCAGCCATTCTGACAGTGGGTTATCGCCCATGGACCTGAGATCTCCAATGATCTAACGTATATTAATGGACTGGGTCGAAATACTCAAGACTGACAGCACTGGAAGATCGAAAACTGAGGAAACATGAAAGATCAAATGAATTTTGATTTGATTTGATTGGCGTTTTACGCCATACTCAAGAATATTTCACTTATACGACGGCGGCCAGCATTATGGTGGGTGGAAACCGGGCATGGCCCGGAGGAAACTCACGACCATCCGCAGGTTGCTGGCAGACCAAGATCAAGTGAAACATTACGGTCTGCAGACGGCTTTCATATTATATGTACAAAGAATTGTTATTTAACAAACTGATTCTGATTTTATAACTGGAAACTTTAAGGCCTGTCTTCGACAAACACAACATAATACATTCTTTTTTATTTATTATTGATTTGTCTATGCCTTGTATATGCGTGGCCGAGTGTTAGCGCGCCAGCTCAACACAAAGATTCAGAAGCCTCTCGTCAATGAGTACAGCTGATGCTGGTTTACTTTGGACGGTTTGCCAGCAAGCTGCGGATGGTTGTGAGTTTCTCCCGGGTTTTACCTGGTTTTCTCTAGACAATAATGCTGGCCACCGTCGTATAAGTGAAAGATTCTTGAGCAAGGCGTGAAACTCAAACATTAAATAAAAATATTACACAGGATTATTATTTCAAGAAAGGATTCTGACTGTATTACTGGTTATTTAAGATCCCGTTTTCGACAAACACCAAACAATATGTTCTTTTTAAAATGATCATTGAGTCTCCCTTTCCTTTTAGTTGTATATGAAAAAGGAACACAAATATGCATAATAAATCTCACCTTTTCGGCGGCACAGCCTAGGTAAAATCTGATATTCTTCTCATCTGTCTTAACACGAGCTGAATAGCACACCTGTAATTGTTCTTGTTATTAAATTCACCCAAAACAGCTCAAATATTTTAAGACAAAAAAGTGACCATGTATATATGCCTGACAAAAAATGTCTGTCTAAAACTATAAAAACTAAGCAGCACATCAGAGCTTGTAATTTCGAGTTAACATTCTTTCCGGGGCCTCCGTGGTTCAGTTGGTTAGCGCACTATCGCATCGTAATAACCCAGGGGCCTCTCAACAATGCGATCACTGTGAATTCAAGTCCAGGCCGTACTTCCTCTCAGGCCGTACGTGGGAAGGTCTACCAGCAACCTGCGGATGGTCGTGGGCTTCCCCCGGGCTCTGCCCGGTTTCCACCCACCATAATACTGGCCGCCGTCGTATAAGTGAAATATTCTAGAGTACGGCCTAAAACACCAACCAGAAAGCAGAAGTTAACATTCTTTCCAGTAAGGTCGTAGTTTTCTTCGGGCTCTGCCCGGTTTCATCGGGCTCTTCCCGGTTTCATCGGGCTCTTCCCGGTTTCATCCCACGATAATGCTGACCGCCATCGTATAACAAATATTCTAGATTCTAAAATATCCAAGAAAAAATAAATAAATTGAACAGAAGCTGAAGAACATTTCTCATCAGACAGACGATATTAGACCCTATCGTTAGACGATTCATTCAGCAATTCATTTATGTGCTTGAAACATCCGTTGTCTTCTCTTTCCATAAATCTGTATTAGTTTCATGCTATATATACAATGTTATCTCAGACTTGGCAATTATTGACCAGGACAGTTTTGGTTGGCAGATGGTATACGACTGTCATATTTCAACGGCATGTAATTTTTGCAAGATTCTTGATGTCTTTAGATTTCCAATTCACTTGCCATAAAAAGCTGCACAAATTGCGCTCTCAGCCAAATACCGGGTTACGTTCCCAAATGTCCATTCCAAGTAAAACCAGAGATTTCTCTTCGGACATGTTGTCAGTTTACCTCTGTTAGGATTTTTCCAACTTTTCATGTAATAGTAAAATAGTGGTAAGAACACATGAAACTATGGCGCATAGTTACGTAAGGCTCTATACGGATCTTCATATTTCCAGCGCTTTTTCGAAAGCACAGCGCGGGATTCACTAGTCATAAGGGGCTGCACAAAGATGAAACTTTCGGTTAATCTTTGGGTGACGATCTGCAGAGTGTTCCTAAATAGTCCCTTCAAAGCAGAGTTTAAAGGACAAGAAGTTAAGTGTAATGTCTGTCTTATTAGGAGGTCCCAATCTTAAACTTACGTGGCCTGGTGAACAGGACAGGACTTCCTGGGTCTGGCTTGGATCCCTCAGACCACTTCCGGTTAGACATTGTAACTGTTGTAGATCTGAATAATGGACAATTCAAAGTTTAGGCAACATTGCAATGAACATCTATATGGTTACAGCACGGTAAAGGAACCAAATATTTATTATTTATTAACCAATAAGACTTGCAGGAGGAAATGGAGCAATCAGTCTACATTTTACAAAACTGTTAAAGTTTAAGAGAGTCAGGCTTTATGGGTGTAAAAACTTACCAAAGGTTTTACAGTGGTGAATATTGCACAACGGTACGTGTAGTGCGGCAGCCAGCACCTAATAAGGTGTCAAGACTCACCAAACGTTTACTTTAGACAGGTGAATGTTGCAAAGAGGCCTATATGTAGTATAGCAGTCACCTGGTTTAATGTGTTGAGACTCACGAAACGTTTAATTTGGACCGGCAGACATGTAGTGTTGCAGTAAGGTATCATTAAAATGTTAAGACTCACCAAACGTTTTACACAGGTGACTGTTGCAATAAGGTGTAGTGCAGCACCGTTCACATTCGCCATGGATTCCTGACGGTTTTAACTCTCTCAAAACATCACACACCTGTTCAAAGACAGCACATATGTTTATGTTTGACGTGATATTTAACTTTTTCGGAAAAAAAGGATTATCATTCGTTGTTCCGCGACGTCACAGATTAAAATTTATTGTTCAGTGGCCGGTCTTACAAAGCTGACACAAAGCTATGTCAAGCACCTTTACCATGGTGACAAGCCTCTTCACTATATTTTACTATGTAAGTCACTCCTGGTACATAATACAATTTCTTCTCAAGACCCCTGGGCCCAGTTTCACGAAGATGTCGTACATGTACAATATTCGCACCTATAGGACAATGGTACAGTATCAACAGTGACGTACAAAATATCGTACAGCAGATGTTCGATGAAAAATGTCGTACGTCGCTGTGTGAAACTCGGCCTTGATCGGGTGTCGCAGACTATATCGGTTAGTCATCAACTTACAAATGGTTTCTGTTTATTTCTGTTTGTTCTCACATCTAAGTGCTTTGCAGATAAAACTCTTAGAGATGCAATACATTGGACAACCCTACATAGATGTAAATGACTGAAAATATATACATGTGTTGCCATATACTAAACTGATCATATGCACATATTGTGTAAATTACAATGTAGATATATGCTAACGCTGGACACCAACTTTCTGTATTTAAAGGATGTCTTGTGCAAAAAGAACTCGACGAAATGTGTCAGCTCACAATTCTTTGTACAATGTACGTCTTTTTCGTGCTTTGATAAACACCAAACATCCACACGCCTACCAGCGATCCATGACTTAAGCACGTTGGTATGAGAATCGGTGTATACTTGTTGGAGGCCACCATGGACGAGTACTAAGCGTGCAAACACAGAACAATAACTCAGGAGCCTCTCACCAAATCTCATGCTGGTTTTCTATCCGGTTGAATGTGGGATGGCCTTAGAGCAATCTGCGGATTGCTGTGAAAACTTTGCACGTCCGCTTTCCTTCGACAACAACAATGGCCGCCGTAATATAAGTGGAACAATCTTGAGTACGGCGTAAATCACCAATCAAATCGGTAAAGAGAGTAAATAAGTAAAACACGTATATAGTTTTCAAAACAACATGAAAACAAACTATGCCTTTTTGATTTTTTTTTTTTTTTTTTTTTTTTTTGATTGGTGTTTTACGCCGTACTCAAGAATATTTCACTTATACGACGGCGGCCAGCATTATGGTGGGTGGAAACCGGGCAGAGCCCGGCGGAAACCCACGACCATCCGCAGGTTGCTGGCAGACCTTCCCACGTACGGCCGTAGAGGAAGCCAGCATGAGCTGGTCTTGAACTCACAGCGACCGCATTGGTGAGAGGCTTCTGGGTCACTACGCTGCGCTAGCGCGCTAACCGACTGAGCCACGGAGGCCCCTGCCTTTTTGACAGTCCAGGCAATACGAATATTTACTGAAATTGTGTACATATCGTAATGATAAAAACTGTCAATATTACCTTTTCATGTTTACAACCAAGACTGTAGAAAATATTGTCACCGACAATTATCTCTTTCGTGACACATTCCTGTAAAAAAGAAAGCATTTGCATTGCCATGGTCAACAATCGTACTCTTTACAGTGCATGCGCCTCTCCCTACATTCGCTTTACACCGCTGCAGGAAGTGATGTCAGCAAACACAAAAACTCTCTCTAAAACTTTGTTTCTAGTATTACTGTGTACACGCGTATTCTCTTCGTCAAAAGTGCGACCGGCCCCGATAGCACATTTGGTAGAGCGTCCGGGTCGAAAGCGGTAGATCCAGGGTCAATACTGGGTCGGGCCACACCTAAGACCTTAAAATGCTTGGCGTTAAGGGGATAGTGTGACCGGTATGAGTATAATGACAGGTGGGGCAGCTTACTTGCCTTCGGTAAGGCGTTTCAGTGAAGCAGCACTAGATAAAAGAGCGGAAAAATGGAAACCTGTCCTGCATCAAGCAGGCGTATTACATACACTCTAAGGACTTCGTCGTCGTCAAATGACTGAAAAGTTGTTAAGTACGACGTTAAACCCCAAGCACTCATTCACTCTAAAGTGTGTACAGCATGACTCTTACAAACACGTGAAATAATTTAATTGATGAATATTGACAAAACAGTTTGGCACGAGGACACCAGTGATGAGACTAAGTCTTCGTCCATCACACTGGCTCCAAAGGCCAAGCCGGTCTAGTGAGAGAGGATTGTGGTGGGTAATATATACCGGTATTAGTCCGGTATTACATATATTATAAAAACAAAACAATAAAAGTATAGGAAATATTGTAAAAGTATCAGTCGAACTGAAGTTCCATCTTAAACAGTTCTCATGACAAAATAAAGGAGACGGAGGCATCGCTGGTTCAGATAGCTAAAACGCTGGTTAGGTGCAGGTATCGAACCGTGGTCTTTCGTATATTGTAATTTTTACGAATACTGTAAAATGATGCCAAAATCAGACAAATGAACGTGAGAACTTATTTACAAATATGGTCTTTTTTATACATTTTAGACTTTTTCAGAGTAAAACGGCATTTGAAAATATTTTCGTCTGGTGGGAATTCCGGACTACCTCGTCGTATATATCGTCATTATATAATAATTTTCTAAATAAGGATGTGATGCATGTAAAATGAATTTATTGGAATGACAATTTGTTGTTCTATTTCTTTTATCCAAACACATGCATTTAATCTGAAATACGATACTATTTCTGAATATGTTAAAAATATAGTTATGATCAAAATCCAGGATGAACACATTTGTTAGCCAAAAAGATCAAATTGTTGTGCAAATATATTTATAAATATATGTTAGATACTGATGCATAATATTATTACAATATATACCAAGAGGTGGTTCCAAATACCCACCATACAAAAAATATTTTCAAGAGTCTTTTTCTCTTCAAAGAAGTATCGAGAAAAAATATGTGACCACTGTTACAACTAACTTTTCGCATTCTTTCATTTACGTAATTTTTATGCTTTTTTTAGCATTTAAGAAGGACCATACCTCATACATGGAGCATACTGTCGTCCGTTCACATTCTTCCGGCGTTACAACCTCTGGGCATGCAAAACACTTTAGTCCTGCATAAAATAAGAGGTAATGAAGCAATTATAAACTTTGTCTGCAGTCGGTTCAATTCTACAAACAATTAATACTAAACAATGTCACGATTGATAATATTGTGACGTCATGGCCTGATGACAACACAGCACTTTGATTAATCCTAGACCAGTGACGTTAATAAATTTCAATTAACGTCACGGGGCGGAGCGAAGCCTTTCAGACGACTGATTGGCTATTTCATGCAAAGCCACGCCCTCTCTACTGTCACTGGTCTGTCAGTGTGTCATCCCAACAGCCGTTGTTATGTCACATGGTCGGTGACCTGTCAATCAATGTCTGCTCACTCGGCGCACGGTTTCTCCCCTACCGTCTTCATATGAAGACGTTTTCTTCATCAATAAGTACTTTGGAATTAAATCCTGTGATTGGCTGAAAACACCATCGATAGCCAATCTGTCGTCTAAATAACAGTTAGAATACAACCCTGACTGAGATAAATTAATCAGAGGGTATATTTCACCGGTTACGTGTGACCATTTGCCAGCTATCACACTGTGTTCTCTGCACCGGTATTACCCTCTTGGCTCTAGTCTTTTATGTTATAAGCGCTATGAAGATTCTCCCAACCAAAGGACCACTGACTGTTTAGGAGAGTTCATTAGGACTTGAATTGATCAATGAGGTGTTGAATCCACCATCGGTTGGTTCGGCTACTGTTTTACATCAGCGCTTTGCCAAGCAGACAACTTTCAACAGAGTTTGGTTAGAGCGCAGAGAAAACCACCCAAGCCAAAGTAGCGCATGTCACGCAAATTGTGCTTAGTGTAATCTCAAAACTAATAGTACTAGTGAATCCGAGCTTAGAGTAATGTACAGGCACGTGCGTGTAGTAAATGGTGATCGTGTTTAATATGGAAGACAACCAGAAACCGTCCTAAACATATGCTACATGTCACACCTGGTGATGTCACGGTAACCCAGCTAAACCAACCGTTGCCATGGTTAGATCAGGACATTTAGTGTTTGTCAATGGTCCTGTTAGTGAATAAACCGGCGTGCTTTAAATGGCAATAAGCCGATAAGCGACCAAATCCTACCGATAATCTCTGACTTCCAGTTTCCGTTGTTAATAGGCCAGTCCTGTCCAATTACCAGAATAACGGCTGCAAAGAAACTAGAGAATACTGAAATAAAAAAAGTTTTATGAACGCAAATGCAGGATTAATGGAATTATATCAAAAACGAAAACAAACAAAAAAATTTAAAAAAAAACAAACAAATTAGAAAAAAACACACACACGGGGACCTCCGTGACTTAGTTGGTTAGCGCTCTTGCGCAGACCCAGGACCCTCTCACTAATGCGGTCGCCCATGCTGGCCTCCTTTTCCGGCGGCAACCTGCATTTCTCCAAGGACTGCTGGAGGCCTCCAAAGACTGATGGAGGCCGAGGTGGCCGAGGTGGTCAGCACGCCTGGGCGGTGTAATGATCCAGGAGCCTCCCACCATCGCGGTCACTGTGGGTTCACGTCCAGCTCATGCTAGCTTCTTCTCCAGCCTTTCTTGGGAAGGTCTGACAGCAACCTGTGGATTCTCGTGGGTTTCCCTCGGGCTCTGCCCGGTTTCCACCTACCATAATGCTGGCCGCCAGCATAAGTCAAATATTCTTGAGTACGGCATAAAGCACCAATCAAATAAATCAATAAATAAATTCTTAATTTCCACATCGTTGTATTTCAACTGCAGTTTTGAGCTTAGTTAGCTGTGTATAGGTATGAAACCACTATAAGACATTATTCAGAAGCTGATCAACACAAAAGCCTATGCAATAACTGGTTCTGAAGACGTAGAAGAAATGAGTGCCGGTTCTGCATGCAGCAAATACCGCTAGCCCCAAACGTCACCGGAAATGACCGGTCCAAATGGTCAGCATATGTCCACATGCTCCATGCTGACATATGTGCCCCAGAGTGACAATTGTCTCCATTCACTAAGAATGCCACTTTTGTCTTTCCACGCCGTGAGCAAACGATAAGAAACGACACTGCATACACTCAGATAAGATAAAGCTAATGTATGCTGTGAAAAGAAGTAGGTCCTTTTGAACAAACAGGCGTGCTGGCGCACACGTATGTACAGGGGCTAAAGACATGGTTTCGGAAAACAGAACTGTTCTCTCTATATGTACAAACATTTGCTGTTATCGACCAAAAGTGGTAGGTAGTGCAGAGCAGTACACCGTAACATATATTGGTGACAGAAAAGAAACGGAATAACTGAGGCTTTTAACACCTTACCTATGGAAACGTACGCGTTCATTGCAACAAGCGACTCCTGTCCGCTCCTTATCTAGATATCATTTCTAGGCTATAGCTCACTTGATGCAAGGCATATCTCATCTGATATGGACGTCGACTGCTTGTTGGTTAATAAACAAAGTATTTCTATCATATGCTTAAGGACATGCGTTAGTTTTGTTAAAAACTTTTAATACTAATGAAGCTTGAAATAATGTTTGTTCGGACTAGATACATTTCTGTCATTGTTACATACTGCAAAAGTATTTCTATCATATATTTAAGGACATGCGTGAGTTTTGTTAAAAACTTTTAATACTAATGAAGCTTGAAATAATGTTCGGACTAGATACATTTCTGTCATTGTTACATACTGCACGCAGTTATTGTTATTTTTTAGCCATTGTTATATCGATTTGATATTGTTGTGTAAAACTATACTTCAGCTATTGGTGCATGTATGTGCTGCATTTATTGTTACAGAATGTATTTATTATTTTATATAACCATACTTCAGTTATTGCTATATACTGCCGTGTTTCGTCGTATACTGTAGCTATTGTTACATGCAGCTGTACCACAGCTACCGTTATATACTGCAGCTATTGTTAAGTGATTCCTCCCTTTGCCCTTCTCACAAAATCTCTCACTTCAGTATTCCCCCACTCCCGCCTAATCATTGTTGTTTTTTTTTATATCTGATTAAATTTGCATAGAATTTTTATGCATTATAACACGCCGAATAATATCTGAAGGAATGTATATGGTAACGCGGGTATTGTGAAGAGGGCAGGATAACAAACATTTGGGAGTTTTGTCCCCTACCTGTCAGCTGGAAAAGAAACGGTCATTATTTTGTCGAAAATGGAATAAACTATCTAAAACTTCAACTTTACCTGTATCTTGGCATGATGAATCTAATATTAACCAGTAAAAGAACCAGGAAAATTGTCCAAATTCAAAACAAGAAAACCGAATACTTATAATTAGTCCCCTCCCCCCAAAAAAACCTAGAAACTCCTGATTGGTTAAAATTAATAACATGGTGGCGCTTTTGATTATCTCAATGCGCCATTTTGCTTAGCCTGCCTCTAAATTGCGATATCTCGATTCTGCAACATCACAAAAAGGAAAAGTTATGGTTTTTAAAAACTTCAAGTGGAATATATACATTTTTCCAAGTGTTGCATTTTCCTTTAAATGTAGATGTGGGAAAATAATGGAGTTTTAGCACAACAGATTGTTAGTTAGCAAAGTATGGTTTACAAAACTGGTATTAATCAATGTAGACCTTGTTGTGACTTAACAATGCTTGTTAATAGTTATTGAACACCGATTCCCTGCCCTGGTCAGAGTGATGTCCTAATTAGCCCAACCACTTTGTTATGGAGTACAGCCATACAATCAGTTTTCAGACTATAATTACGAGAAGGGGCATATCATAAGAAAAACGACAAGCAAATACACATTACCTCTCAAGAGTCAACAGATCCTATAGAATATCTCATTGAATTTTGTTTGTGTTCTGTAATAAGCTTATTCTTTTTTTCTTCTCTGGTAAAATGCTTACCTAATTACGCGACACGGTGGTTGAAGACCATTGGGTTAGCATACATGCACTAAGTTCAGTGGGGGCATGCGCGTGAACAGAAGCTGTCGGAGTTCTCATACCCTAGCGCTGAAGAACAAAATGTGGAACTCGTCTGATTTTCGAGTGCTTATGTTAGTAAGCTTGGTATATTTCCTGCCTTGGGTGTCTGGGGTAGGTTACTACTGGGATTCTAATGACAGGACCTGGAATGAGAGTCGTGACTATTGCGAGACAATCGGCCGACAGCTTGTTTCTCTTCACACCCAGGCAGAGTACGAGTCTGTCGTGAGTTTGCTTCGAGATCAAGGGTAAATGCATTTTCATGCATTGCGCCGTATAATATGCAGCATTGGGACATTAATTTACTTAACAGGATAAAAGGCTTTTTTTTAAGAGTAAGAAACCTAAAAAGGTCTATGAATTTCTACTGTGAACTTGCCACTCGACGAACGGTAAATGCGCTCTTAGGCTTGTTACGGACAGTAGTATGACATTCACTCACTTCATAATGCTTGCTTCACGCAAAAGTTCATTGTGACCATGGCAACTCTTGCCGGGAGTTTGCTGATAAACGAAAGGTAAATGCGCTTTCGGGGGTCAGTTGCTTGAGTTAATTTATTTTATTTCATTTGATTATTTTATTTATTTGTTCGTGTTTTACGGCGTACTCAATAACATTTGACTTATGCGAAGGTAGCCAGTTGCTTGATATGCAACGGAATAAAGTTTTTCTACAAAATAAGATCAAAAGCAGAATTTAATATGTACTGTTGCTACATGAACAAGGTAGGCCAATATATCAAACCATGCGGATGGTCGTCGCTTTTCCTCGAGGCTCTGTCCCATTTCTTCCCGCCATTAAGCTGGCCGCGGTGGTATAAGAGAGATTTTCTTCAGTAGAACAGCAAGGAAATAAATAAATAAATGAGGAGAAGAAACCTGGATGCTCGATGATCTTGGATACTTTAGCTCCATACAACACCACTAATTGGAGTTATGCATTGGAGGATACCGTTTATATCGAAATGGTGGAAGTGTTAAACTAAAATAAACTAAACGACTTAACACGATTCAATTTAGATGAGTCTTTTTAGGATAACCAGAGTGATGTTTTTAACGCGTGTAACAACAAAATACGATTTTAAAATATTCTATACCATGTAACTGTGGCACAAAGAGTCCTTTGGTTGCAGGTCAGGAGAGAACGCATGGATAGGTCTTCGGCTACCAGAGGATAAAGCCACGGAGGCGTATTATAGGTGGTCAGACGGGAGTCCGCTAGAATGGACCATGTGGGACAGGGACGACCCTGATGCCATGGATTACAAGAAATGTGTCGTGCTGAGAATGGACCGTGAGGTATACGATACCAGAGAATGCGATCTCACGTATGGCTGTCTTTGTCAAGGTAATATCACGAAAGAAATACTTCTACTGATGGGCGAAGAAACCACTAGGTGTGGTCTTTATACATTGCTTTTTAGGGCCTGAATATTATATGATGACAACAGTGACTTATAATTCTAGATCAGTGGTCTGTAATAAATTGTTAACACGACTTACTCTTCTATCTGATTTAGCTTAATTCATAGTGTTACAGGGTGTATAACTTGCTACCGCTTTCGCATTTCCATTAACGCTTGGAATTCAACTTCTAAGCGAAGTATATTAGCAAGCTTTCTAAATAGAAATGTGTTTAAAAGCAAAACACTTATCTCTAGTGTGTAGAACACAGAAAGTTTTGATTCATTCGCAGCGCGCTCAGAAGAAGGAATCGTTGAAATTAACCCTGATGACCTCAAGTGGTCGAAGGCGGTCGTGTGACCTATGGGGTGGTCGACGTGTAATTCATTAGGGACAACGTGCTTTCTTAGTTCTGTTGTGGTTTGTGTTGGGCGCTGTTTTGGAAATTGGTTTTGTGAATGTTGTCTAGGAACCTCCATTGTGGCTGACGGCTGGTCGGTTTCTACGCCTAGATTCCATTTATGTGATATACACCTGTAATTCACACCAAGGGAAATGTGACAGGTACTTGCAAAAAAGAAAAACAAAAAAAAAAAAACAGTGGATCATACTCATTGCGCATGTGTCGTTCTGTACGCTCGTATTTCATCATCCTACCTCTAGAAAAACTTGACCTTTGAAGACTGTGCGTGGCACGTAGGCTCGTTTAGCTTCTCCACTTGTGTCTTCGTACTGATCTATGAAATCATCATTCATCAATAACACTGTTTCAGGTGTTGGTTAAAATCATGTTGCACAAGCTTTGAACAAAGAGAATACATGCGTGTAAAGTATTATTAGAAACAAAAGCTGAGACAGAGTATTTTGTGTTTTGTGACATGAATTCCTGCCTCATCACCGTGATCCCAGTGACCTTGGTGTTGTTCAAGATTACTGTAATCATTTTGCTAATGGTGGCAGTGATTCTAAGAGAACGTAGAGAGTGGCGCATGCTCCGCAAGGAGTATAGCAGTCTATAAGTGAAATATTCTACAGTAACGTGTTTACCCCCAATTGAACAACAAATAATAAAAGTATACCCATGTCACTTCCTTCCAGATATCGCCACGGGTAGTCCGTCTCACCAAAGGGCTGCATTTTTCAACAAGATTACCGATGCGGGTACTTCTAGCAGATCTGTCTATGACGAGTTGCCAGAGCCATCTCTGCTAAAGTGCGCCATACAATGTCTATCTGCGGATGTGTGTCGCGATTTTACATATGGCGGAGGAATCTGTTCTCTTTACACACCTATGACGCAACCTTGTCAGCTGTGCAGTGTTGAGGGGTGTGTTACATACAGACGCGAAATAAAATAAAGCAACACTGCCTGTAAAACCTGCTGGAACTAGAAAAATGACAACTACCAGTTTGTCAGAGGCCAGTTATGCATATGCGAGTTTGTTCTATGTATCAATCGATTTCAGCAGTTAAAACGTGTAGTATGTCATACCACCAAACATTCTGATTATTGTACTCTAGTTGAAGATAATATTACCATCATGACAAAACATGTCATTTTGATGACCTCGGTGCCATACAAGTGAAAGATTTTTGCGTACAGCGTATAACACCAATCAAATACATAATTAAGTCAAAAGATTTGAAATTTCCGCCAGTCGTTGACTTGATTTATTTATTTCATTTTTCACACGATACTGGTGAATCTTTATAGCATAGTGGCTAGTTTTATGGGCGCAAGAGGTTTCTCGCGTTTTAGAAAGAGATATGTAATTTATATTGGTTGAAGTCATTACTATAATGGCTCCAAGACTGGTGAGAGGTGACCGGAGGGGGGGGGGATTCCTCACAAAAGCCTGGAATGACCCTTCACCTCTTGCGCCCTACCGATTGAAAAACGAGCATTCTAACAATTTGACCACTATCTGCTCGTGGGAAGATCTGCCAGCAACCTGTGGATGAGTGTGGTTTCGCGTGGGCTTCCCGGTTTTCTTCCACCATATTGCTGGCTGCTGTCGTATGAGTGAAATATTCTTCAGTACGGCGTAAACACCAATTAAATAAATGAATCTAGCAGAAGGTGACAACACGAAATGACCCGATTTCTTGAAAATGTATATATACTATCCAAAAAAAGAAACGCATAGGTGTTTTGTTTTATTTTAAAATAAAATAAAAACATTTTGTCGTCATTTCATGAGCAAAATGTGTTTTAATATTGTTAATAGTCACAGTTAGCACACATTTTATTCCTCAAAGCATTTCTTGGTTGAAAATGTTGAGTTTGGAGGCCGTTTTTGGAAGAAGTATAAAATACAGCACCACACTGCATCACGTGCAGTCTTACACGCCGAACTTACGCATGGAAAGCATGCAGTGTGTGACTATAAAACCGCAACTTCGGGCCGGAAATCGGCGTCTTTCAAGTGGTGTTTTCAAGCTGATTCAACATGCCACGTCTTGACACTGTCACAAGAAATATTGCCATTGGAAGACTTCAAGCTGGAGAGTCCCAATCGTCCATTTCTAGTCGTCTACACGTCAGTCAGAGCACGATTTCGCGGCTTGCTGCCCGCTACGACAATACTGGGACAACAAATGACCGTCGCGGCGTTCGGTCGACCACGTGTCACTACAGCAGCCCAAGATCGCTACATAAGGGTCCTCCATTTGCGTGACCGTTGTGCTACAGCTGAAAGCACAGCAGCCAGCATACCGGGACTGAGGAGGATATCAGGTCAGACAGTGCGGAACAGGCTGAGGGAACATGGACTGAGAGCCAGGACTGTTGGGATCGTGCTGCGTCCTCACCATCGCGCCAATCGCCTCCGATGGTGTAACAACGTGACTGCATGGAATCTACGCAACTGGCGATGCATTTGGTTCAGTGATGAGTCCAGATTCCTATTGCAGAGACGTGATGGTAGAAACCGGGTTTACAGACGTGCTCACGAACGTTATGCCCCTAACTGCGTACGCCAAGTGGACAGATTTGGTGGAGGGAGTGTGGCGATGTGGGCAGCAATATCGTATACTGGTCGTACAAATCTTGTCCACGTTCAGGGAAATCTTACGGCCGTACGCTACCGAGACACCATCCTGCAGCCACACCTCTTACCTGTCATTGACGTTCAGCGGGAGTTGTTCCAGCAGGACAACGCCAGACCGCACACGGCACGTGTCACAAGGGACTTCCTCGCCGAAAAAATGTAAATGTGCTACCCTGGCCGCCCTGTTCCCCGGATCTTAACCCAATTGAGCATCTGTGGGATGAACTTGATCGACATATACGCCAACGTCAACCTCAACCCCAAACGCTTCAAGAGCAAGTTGCATGTTTGCAGGAGGAGTGGCAGAACATTCCCAGGCCTCTATCCAGCGTCTCATCCAGTCCATGACAAGGCGTGTCAGAACTGTTATTCGTGCCCGTGGTGGTTACAACAGATACTGACATTCCACTCAAGTGGGAGACTGATTGTGAGTGTCTTACCTCAAGTTGATGGCCTTGTTGTCTAGATATGGACCCTTCCTTAATCTGTGTAAAAAATATTTGCAGAATAGCAATTCTTATTTAGTTATGCATAATTGAAAAGACTACATCACCTCCGCAAAAATCCGGGTTATGCGTTTCTTTTTTTGGATAGTATATTTTATACTTAGACGTCAGATCAAGACAAGCACTCCACTACACTACAGAGCCAGAGTCTTGCTCCTTGAATAAGACGCTTGAATAAGTGCAATATATATATATATATATATATATATATATATATATATATATATATATATATACATATATATATATATATATATATATATATATATATATATATATATATATATATATATATATTTCCAGAAGGCACATTCTGTTTGCAATGACACTAAACTTATAACGCCGAAGTCTCGAGAACTCACGACTGAATGACATCACAGGCTGTAACATACACAGAGGGAAAGATGTAGGTCAGAGACTAAAAAAACAACAACAATATATATATATATATATATATATATATTATATATATATATATATATATATATATATATATATATATATATATATATATATATATATATAGATACAATGTTTACAGACGGAGTTCATAACACTGTTGACTGCTTCTCTCTTACATATACCAACTCTACTTACACTATTTATATATTTTTCTACCTCTAGAAACTGGCGTTGTAGGCTGCTTTGGAAAGTGGCCTTCAGTTCAACTTGAAGTGGTGTATGAATATTGGACTGAACGCTTAAATTCGAGCCTCTTTGTCATAAATAATGGAATCTTACCAATGTCTTGAACAGTTGGTAATCTTTAACTTCCTGTCTTGGTGCTTAGAGAGCTTGGATGATATTAATGGTGAGAAAACCATACAGAAGCCCTCGGCTTTGAAAACTGTCATAAGACACCGTATTTATTCTGTCTTCAAGTTTCACATAAAGTATAAAATGCTTAAAAAACAGAGCGTCACAATAATGGAGAGCATAAAGAGTATTGTAATACAGGAATTTGAACAATATAGAGGTAAATCCGCGTGTTTTTCCCTGTAATTCGTGAGAAATACAACACTGTTAAGAGTCTCCTGGGTCAGTGTTCACCCCTAGCCGCCATTTCACAGTGCCCCCACAAAGCATTTGTCAAAAACAAGGTGAAATCTGATCTCAAGGCTTACACACTGTCTCCATTGCTTACCGGGGGACTTTTATCCTCTGTACCCACCGGTTTGCAAGCGGATCAGAGGTGACATGTACCGGGTGTTCAAGAGACGTACTTGAATTCCTTTTAAAAATTGCCTGTTTCACTGATCGGGATATGAAATCGGATCTTTATGTCCGTAATGCAGCTCTCCGTCATCTGAGCTGTTGGGTATTTCTGGCTTGCTACCCTAGTATAAGCACTACAAAACTGGTCCCGTCACATCCTTCTATGGAAGCCGGGTAAGGCTATGATCATACCATCGTACTGTCTGTGCTCGATAGTGACACTTTTCAACAAGAACAACATCCGAGCATTCGAGTATTATGCCTCTTTGTTCAAAATATTTAAAACAACTAAAGATAATCATATTTCCATTGTCAGTATAGCGGATTCAATTTTACGAGCCACTGGATTTATTTTTTCAAACAAATCTGTTATTTGCAATAATTAGAATGAGTTGTTTCGTGTATCTGTACACAATTATTTCATTTAATTCGGTACACAGTACATTGCTTGGGATTGTTTTTTGTCCGGTGGTAGTTGCTAAAAAAATGCTCTATTGAGAAATACATTTTCCTTGAGTTCTTCAA
The DNA here is from genome assembly GCF_032854445.1 of Liolophura sinensis. Classification (NCBI taxonomy): domain Eukaryota; kingdom Metazoa; phylum Mollusca; class Polyplacophora; order Chitonida; family Chitonidae; genus Liolophura; species Liolophura sinensis. Next base: position 5,698,044 of record NC_088299.1, read on the forward strand.
TAGATCAAGCTCTGCTGGTAAAAAGTGCTTGAAGGCTATATAAATACAGAAATTTGCAGCATTCTTTCAGGTTAACGTTAGTTAACTAATTTGGTACCTTTAAACTCTGTTCGAAAAACTTACTAAATTGGTTCACGCGAACATAAACGATAATACGAGGTAAATGTACGTGGTAAACCTATGTTGTTTGTCACGGCACCATGTGTAATGGATAACATGTTAAGAGCTTCATATAAGACCACATGAATATTGCTGATATATTAGTGAAATACATCCAGTGACATAAATACGTCTTACAAACCTATACATTTGCGTCGCGTATGTATTATCACAAGTCCTTTATCTAAAGTATGCAACTTCCATATATGTAGTCTCCATGGCACCGTACACTTTTCTTTCATCTCTAACACATTATGTGACGTATCTGCGCAGCCATGTATTTTTTTTCTCTGTTGCAAACGTTGTAGAATACTTCTGGTATTACTTAAGGTCAGTTTTAATATTTAGAAAATTTCGTCCGACATTAGTTGCTAAACCAGGGATTTCATGCAACGAATAACCCTTGCCAAACAACGAAACCACTGTGTAAGTCCGCCTTTGGTTTCGGTGTCCAAGTTAGATGATATTCGCGGTCTTTTTGTCACCCCAGTCACTTCATGACCGACAAAAGACAGTCACAACTTGGTGATCATCTCATCTTTTATTGGAGTGAGTGAGTGTTTGGGGCTTAACGTCGTACTTAACAATTTTTCAGTCATATGACGACGATCTTTTATTGGACAAAGTGTAATTATTCAGTAAGCCAGCAGGTAACGTAAATCTGTAATGTCAAGTAGGCCTATGGAAAAGGGTCTAATGTGCGATAGGGTAACATGCCATCGATTTCTACCCAGGTTTTTTTACTAGTAAATATAGGTTCTGCAACAAGCGCCGTAGGCTAAAAAACAGATACTTAGAAGATTGTTTTTGATAGAACCAGGGTGTGGACAAGTGTGACTATCGATCTTTTATCTTATATATAATCATAATCATGCTAAACACAAAACTTTGTTTTGAAAGCATGGCGTGTTTTGATAGGGAAACATGGCCTGTAGTAAGCCATTGATTTCTAAATGTGTCTCAAGCACTGGCTAATAAAGTCAGGAAAAAATGAAGTAAACCATTCATCTGAGATAAATCAATTGATGAAGCAAACAATTTGTCATCAGCTAGGCCGAATCTTTTTTCACCTCCCCTACCCCCTTAATGTAGTATATAATGGTTTTAAAAGCGTTTTGATAACCAATGGTTTTATAAGACAGGACGTTCATTTTCTGTAAACATCGCAACTCGTCGGAGGTGAGCCGAAGACAAGCACTTAGAAAAGGGACACGCACTATAAATAATGTGTACATCAGTGGTCTTTTCCCGGAAATGCTTAAATGTGCATGCACACGCAGATGTGTGTTTTAGTTGCACAGCTAAGCTGGAACATTAGACACGAGTAAATTTGCCCCATGTCATAAGTGGAGTGGAACTTACCATTCATTCAACAAAGACAAACATGTTCGTATTGTAAAGCTTATGAGCTTCCTCTGAAAACAGATAAACACTCCATGTACGCCATATATTAAATTATATATATTAACATATATTTATGTACATTAAGTTATACTCCGCCTGGCTGCATAATGACAGAAAATCTGAAGATATATTTTGTATCTTAAACAACTCCACGCGTTTCCATCGCACCAACGTTCAGTATGTTCACATATTCCAATGCCCGGAGACTTCTGTTTGTGACATTTTACCTCGTTTGTGTGATATATTATGCTAGCGGTTCAACATTCTTCTGGGAACCTGACGAACTAACTTGGGATAAATGCCGCAATCGATGTAAAGGTCTGCATGGTGACATGGCCTCGCTTCACACGAAGGAAGAGTACAACGAGGCTATCAGTTTTCTGGAAAGCAAAAGGTAAAAACGTAACATTTAAATACCACACTGATTTTGAATTGAAGAGATTCTATTTATATATTTGATTTATCCCTTTTTCTAAACAGCGAACAGGTAAATATGTAACACTGGAATGAACGATTAGTTATAATTGAAGGGCTTCCTCTCTTAGGCTAACCATTTCTCAGCAAAACATAGTAAATCGGGTACATAACGAAACTGTGACTATCAAAATACCCATAACAGACTACGTATAACTTTCAAGGGAATGGTTCTCCATTGGCTCAGTCGACCTTATTGACAACTTAGTTAAAGTGTTTATCACGATCAATGAATGAATGAATGTTTGACGTCGGTTTAACCTCGTACTTAACAAGTTTTCAGTCATACGACATCAAGGGGTCATTATGTGTGTGCACGTATACTATGTCTTCTCGTGTCAGGGCGAGTCCATGGCGCCAAAGTGCTGCTGAAGTATCATGCCAAAGACACTTGGCATGACACCCCATACAGTCACATATTGACACCAGGAGAACCAGTCCCGTTTCTAACCTCTAAATTTTTAGAGCCAAGCAAAACAACAACAAGTACCATTTTTCAAGCCCGATCCCGGATCAATCCTTGATCGAGTCACACCTAAGACTTTAAAAGAGGAAGTTGTAACTACCTCGCTTGGCGTTCAGCACGAAGGGGATAGTGCAACGACTGGTTGACCCGTATCAGTATAATGGCTGGGGCGGGGCGGCTTACTTGCCTTCGGTAAGTCGTCTCTGTGAATCAGCACTAAATAAAAGAGTGGTGGAAATCCGTCCTGCAACAAGGAGGCACATTACACGTACATGCACCTTAAGGATTCCTTCGTCGTCATATGACTGAAAAATTGTTGAGCACGACGTTAAACCCCAGGCACTCACTCACTCACTCAAACCTTTGGTATGACCCGACCAGGGTTTGATCCCGGGTCTCCCGGCTTCGAGGCGGACGGTGTAACTATTAAGCCACCGAAGCGGTCTTTCATGATGAAATGCGGAGCTTTACGTTGCACATGCAACGATCGCAAGGGGGATATCTGTCGTCAACAGAACTGTGTTGGAGTCACAACTGTTATTCACTTGCTCTTGGCTGACATTGAGTTATAAAGTTTCCTCTTGCATTCCAAAAAATGTATTCGATGAATGAAATCAGTTAATGCCACCGTCACCTTAGGCTGTACTTCAATCAGGATATTTATTAGAAGAAGCTTATCCGTAAACAATTGAAATATTGACACATACTTAACAAGATATAATTCAGTCATGGCATTCATGACAACAATCCACTGTTTGATGAAAGCGATTCCGACGGAGGCTATAATCACATCAGGTTTATACGTTTATCACATCTCCCGAACTGGTGTATCGTCGTAAATGATTTGATATGATTGTTCTATAAGGTCATATTCAAGAACTTTCTCACTTTTCCATGGCTGTCAGAATCACGGGTGTAGAAAATTGGATACTCCGAGATAAACCACCTGGTCTTTGGCAATTTACTAACTAACATTTGCACAAGGGACGCACAGGCAAGGGAAGACAAGTCATCGTCAATGACGATTCGACTGCCTAAGCGGTCTCAAGAGCGTCGTCGACACTTTATTGTCACTAATGCAAGGCGCATTAACTTTCTTAACAGGATAAAAGGCTTTTTTTTAAGACTAAGAAACCTAAAAAGGTCTATGAATTTCTATTGTGAACTTGCCACTCAACGAACGGTAAATGTTACTTGTTACGGAAAGTAGTATGACATTCACTCACTTCATAATGCTTGCTTCACGCAAAAGTTCATTGTGACCATGGCAACTCTTGCCGGGAGTTTGCTGATAAACGAAAGGTAAATGCGCTTTCGGGGGTCAGTTGCTTGGGTTAATTTATTTTATTTCATTTGATTATTTTATTTATTTGTTCGTGTTTTACGCCGTACTCAATAACATTTGACTTATGCGAAGGTAGCCAGTTGCTTGATATGCAACGGAATAAAGTTTTTCTACAAAATAAGATCAAAAGCAGAGTTTAATATGTACTGTTGCTACATGAACAAGGTAGGCCAATATATCAAACCATGCGGATGGTCGTCGCTTTTCCTCGAGGCTCTGTCCCATTTCTTCCCGCCATTAAGCTGGCCGCGGTGGTATAAGAGAGATTTTCTTCAGTAGAACTGCAATAATAAATAAATAAATGAGGAGAAGAAACCTGAATGCTCGATGATCTTGGATACTTCAGCTCCATACAACACCACTAATTGGAGTTATGCGTTGGAGGATACCGTTTATATCGAAATGGTGGAAGTGTTAAACTAAAATAAACTAAACGACTTAACACGATTCAATTTAGATGAGTCTTTTTAGGATAACAAGAGTGATGTTTTTAACGCGTGTAACAACAAAATACGATTTTAAAATATTCTATACCATGTAACTGTGGCACAAAGAGTCCTTTGGTTGCAGGTCAGGAAAGAAGGCATGGATAGGTCTTCGGCTACCAGAGGATAAAGCCACGGAGGCGTATTATAGGTGGTCAGACGGGAGTCCGCTAGAATGGACCATGTGGGACAGGGACGACCCTGATGCCATGGATTACAAGAAATGTGTCGTGCTGAGAATGGACCGTGAGGTATACGATACCAGAGAATGCGATCTCACGTATGGCTGTCTTTGTCAAGGTAATATCACGAAAGAAATACTTCTACTGATGGGCGAAGAAACCACGAGGTGTGGTCTTTATACATTGCTTTTTAGGGCCTGAATATTATATGATGACAACAGAGACTTATAATTCTAGATCAGTGGTCTGTAATAAATTGCTAACACGACTTACTCTTCTATCTGATTTAGCTTAATTCATAGTGTTACAGGGTGTATAACTTGCTACCGCTTTCGCATTTCCATTAACGCTTGGAATTCAACTTCTAAGCGAAGTATATTAGCAAGCTTTCTAAATAGAAATGTGTTTAAAAGCAAAACACTTATCTCTAGTGTGTAGAACACAGAAAGTTTTGATTCATTCGCAGCGCGCTCAGAAGAAGGAATCGTTGAAATTAACCCTGATGACCTCAAGTGGTCGAAGGCGGTCGTGTGACCTATGGGGTGGTCGACGTGTAATTCATTAGGGACAACGTGCTTTCTTAGTTCTGTTGTGGTTTGTGTTGGGCGCTGTTTTGGAAATTGGTTTTGTGAATGTTGTCTAGGAACCTCCATTGTGGCTGACGGCTGGTGTGCGAATGTCTGTTTCTACGCCTAGATTCCATTTATGTGATATACACCTGTAATTCACACCAAGGGAAATGTGACTTGCAAAAAAGAAAAACAAAAAAAAAAACAGTGGATCATACTCCTTATTGCGCATGTGTCGTTCTGTACGCTCGTATTTCATCATCCTACCTCTAGAAAAACTTGACTTTTGAAGACTGTGCGTGGCACGTAGGCTCGTTTAGCTTCTCCACTTGTGTCTTCGTACTGATCTATCAAATCATCATTCATCAATAGCACTGTTTCAGGTGTTGGTTAAAATCATGTTGCACAAGCTTTGAACAAAGAGAATACATGCGTGTAAAGTATTATTAGAAACAAAAGCTGAGACAGAGTATTTTGTGTTTTGTGACATGAATTCCTGCCTCATCACCGTGATCCCAGTGACCTTGGTGTTGTTCAAGATTACTGTAATCATTTTGCTAATGGTGGCAGTGATTCTAAGAGAACGTAGAGAGTGGCGCATGCTCCGCAAGGAGTATAGCAGTCTATAAGTGAAATATTCTACAGTAACGTGTTTACCCCCAATTGAACAACAAATAATAAAAGTATACCCATGTCACTTCCTTCCAGATATCGCCCGGGTAGTCCATCACACCAAAGGGCTGCATTTTTCAACAAGATTACCGATGCGGGTACTTCTAGCAGATCTGTCTATGACGAGTTGCCAGAGCCATCTCTGCTAAAGTGCGCCATACAATGTCTATCTGCGGATGTGTGTCGCGATTTTACATATGGCGGAGGAATCTGTTCTCTTTACACACCTATGACGCAACCTTGTCAGCTGTGCAGTGTTGAGGGGTGTGTTACATACAGACGCGAAATAAAATAAAGCAACACTGCCTGTAAAACCTGCTGGAACTAGAAAAATGACAACTACCAGTTTGTCAGAGGCCAGTTATGCATATGCGAGTTTGTTCTATGTATCAATCGATTTCAGCAGTTAAAACGTGTAGTATGTCATACCACCAAACATTCTGATTATTGTACTCTAGTTGAAGATAATATTACCATCATGACAAAACATGTCATTTTGATGACCTCGGTGCCATACAAGTGAAAGATTTTTGCGTACAGCGTATAACACCAATCAAATACATAATTAAGTCAAAAGATTTGAAATTTCCGCCAGTCGTTGACTTGATTTATTTATTTCATTTTTCACACGATACTGGTGAATCTTTATAGCATAGTGGCTAGTTTTATGGGCGCAAGAGGTTTCTCGCGTTTTAGAAAGAGATATGTAATTTATATTGGTTGAAGTCATTACTATAATGGCTCCACGACTGGTGAGAGCTGACCGGAGGGGGTGGGTGGGGGGGATTCCTCACAAAAGCCTGGAATGACCCTTCACCTCTTGCGCCCTACCGATTGAAAAACGAGCATTCTAACAATTTGACCACTATCTGCTCGTGGGAAGATCTGCCAGCAACCTGTGGATGAGTGTGGTTTCCCGTGGGCTTCCCGGTTTTCTTCCACCATATTGCTGGCTGCTGTCGTATGAGTGGAATATTCTTCAGTACGGCGTAAACACCTCTTAAATAAATGAATCTAGCAGAAGGTGACAACACGAAATGACCCGATTTCTTGAAAATGTATATATACTATCCAAAAAAAGAAACGCATAGGTGTTTTGTTTTATTTTAAAATGAAATAAAAACATTTTGTCGTCATTTCATGAGCAAAATGTGTTTTAATATTGTTAATAGTCACAGTTAGCACACATTTTATTCCTCAAAGCATTTCTTGGTTGAAAATGTTGAGTTTGGAGGCCGTTTTTGGAAGAAGTATAAAATACAGCACCACACTGCATCACGTGCAGTCTTACACGCCGAACTTACGCATGGAAAGCATGCAGTGTGTGACTATAAAACCGCAACTTCGGGCCGGAAATCGGCGTCTTTCAAGTGGTGTTTTCAAGCTGATTCAACATGCCACGTCTTGACACTGTCACAAGAAATATTGCCATTGGAAGACTTCAAGCTGGAGAGTCCCAATCGTCCATTTCTAGTCGTCTACACGTCAGTCAGAGCACGATTTCACGGCTTGCTGCCCGCTACGACAATACTGGGACAACAAATGACCGTCGCGGCGTTCGGTCGACCACGTGTCACTACAGCAGCCCAAGATCGCTACATAAGGGTCCTCCATTTGCGTGACCGTTGTGCTACAGCTGAAAGCACAGCAGCCAGCATACCGGGACTGAGGAGGATATCAGGTCAGACAGTGCGGAACAGGCTGAGGGAACATGGACTGAGAGCCAGGACTGTTGGGATCGTGCTGCGTCCTCACCATCGCGCCAATCGCCTCCGATGGTGTAACAACGTGACTGCATGGAATCTACGCAACTGGCGACGCATTTGGTTCAGTGATGAGTCCAGATTCCTATTGCAGAGACGTGATGGTAGAAACCGGGTTTACAGACGTGCTCACGAACGTTATGCCCCTAACTGCGTACGCCAAGTGGACAGATTTGGTGGAGGGAGTGTGATGATGTGGGCAGCAATATCGTATACTGGTCGTACAAATCTTGTCCACGTTCAGGGAAATCTTACGGCCGTACGCTACCGAGACACCATCCTGCAGCCACACCTCTTACCTGTCATTGACGTTCAGCGGGAGTTGTTCCAGCAGGACAACGCCAGACCGCACACGGCACGTGTCACAAGGGACTTCCTCGCCGAAAAAATGTAAATGTGCTACCCTGGCCGCCCTGTTCCCCGGATCTTAACCCAATTGAGCATCTGTGGGATGAACTTGATCGACATCTACGCCAACGTCAACCTCAACCCCAAACGCTTCAAGAGCAAGTTGCATGTTTGCAGGAGGAGTGGCAGAACATTCCCAGGCCTCTATCCAGCGTCTCATCCAGTCCATGACAAGGCGTGTCAGAACTGTTATTCGTGCCCGTGGTGGTTACAACAGATAGGGGCCTACTGACATTCCACTCAAGTGGGAGACTCATTGTGAGTGTCTTACCTCAAGTTGATGGCCTTGTTGTCTAGATATGGACCCTTCCTTAATCTGTGTAAAAAATATTTGCAGAATAGCAATTCTTATTTAGTTATGCATAATTGAAAAGACTGCATCACCTCCGCAAAAATCCGGGTTATGCGTTTCATTTTTTGGATAGTATATTTTATACTTAGACGTCAGATCAAGACAAGCACTCCACTACACTACAGAGCCAGAGTCTTGCTCCTTGAATAAGACGCTTGAATAAGTGCAATATATATATATATATATTTATATATATATATATATATATATATATATATATATATATATATATATATATATATATATATATTTCCAGAAGGAACATTCTGTTTGCAATGACACTAAACTTATAACGCCGAAGTCTCGAGAACTCACGACTGAATCACATCACAGGCTGTAACATACACAGAGGGAAAGATGTAGGTCAGAGACTAAAAAAAACAACAACAATATATATATATATATATATATATATATATATATATATATATATATATATATATATATATATATATACAATGTTTACAGACGGAGTTCATAACACTGTTGACTGCTTCTCTCTTACATATACCAACTCTACTTACACTATTTATATATTTTTCTACCTCTAGAAACTGGCGTTGTAGGCTGCTTTGGAAAGTGGTCTTCAGTTCAACTTGAAGTGGTGTATGAATATTGGACTGAACGCTTAAATTCGAGCCTCTTTGTCATAAATAATGGAATCTTACCAATGTCTTGAACAGTTGGTAATCTTTAACTTGCTGTCTTGGTGCTTAGAGAGCTTGGATGATATTAATGGTGAGAAAACCATACAGAAGCCCTCGGCTTTGAAAACTGTCATAAGACACCGTATTGACTCTGTCTTCAAGTTTCACATAAAGTATGAAATGCTTAAAAACAGAGCGTCACAATAATGGAGAGCATAAAGAGTATTGTAATACAGGAATTTGAACAATATAGAGGTAAATCCGCGTGTTTTTCCCTGTAATTCGTGAGAAATACAACACTGTTAAGAGTCTCCTGGGTCAGTGTTCACCCCTAGCCGCCATTTCACAGTGGCCCCCACAAAGCATTTGTCAAAAACAAGGTGAAATCTGATCTCAAGGCTTACACACTGTCTCCATTGCTTACCGGGGGACTTTTATCCTCTGTACCCACCGGTCTGCAAGCGCATCAGAGGTGACATGTACCGGGTGTTCAAGAGACGTACTTGAATTCCTTTTAAAAATTGCCTGTTTCACTGATCGGGATATGAAATCGGATCTTCATATCCGTAATGCAGCTCTCCATCATCTGAGCTGTTGGGTATTTCTGGCTTGCTACCCTAGTATAAGCACTACAAAACTGGTCCCGTCACATCCTTCTATGGAAGCAGGGTAAGGCTATGATCCAACCATCGTACTGTCTTTGCTCGATAGTGACACTTTTCAACAAGAACAACATCCGAGCATTCGAGTATTATGCCCTTTGTTCAAAATATTTAAAACAACTAAAGATAATCATATTTCCATTGTCAGTATAGCGGATTCAATTTTACGAGCCACTGGATTTATTTTTTCAAACAAATCTGTTATTTGCAATAATTAGAATGAGTTGTTTCGTGAATCTGTACACAATTATTTCATTTAATACACCGTACACAGTACATTGCTTGGGATTGTTTTTTGCCCAGTGGTAGTTGCTAAAAAAATTGCTCTATTGAGAAATACCATTTTCCTTGAGTTCTTCAATAGATCAAGCTCTGCTGGTAAAAAGTGCTTGAAGGCTATATAAATACAGAAATTTGCAGCATTGTTTCAGGTTAACGTTAGTTAACTAATTTGGTACCTTTAAACTCTGTTCGAAAAACTTACTAAATTGGTTCACGCGAACATAAACGATAATACGAGGTAAATGTACGTGGTAAACCTATGTTGTTTGTCACGGCACCATGTGTAATGGATAACATGTTAAGAGCTTCATATAAGACCACATGAATATTGCTGATATATTAGTGAAATACATCCAGTGACATAAATACGTCTTACAAACCTATACATTTGCGTCGCGTATGTATTATCACAAGTCCTTTATCTAAAGTATGCAACTTCCATATATGTAGTCTCCATGGCACCGTACACTTTTCTTTCATCTCTAACACATTATGTGACGTATCTGCGCAGCCATGTATTTTTCTCTCTGTTGTAAACGTTGTAGAATACTTCTGGTATTACTTAAGGTCAATTTTAATATGTAGAAAATTTCGTCCGACATTAGTTGCTAAACCAGGGATTTCATGCAACGAATAACCCTTGCCAAACAACGAAACCACTGTGTAAGTCCGCCTTTGGTTTCGGTGTCCAAGTTAGATGATATTCGCGGTGTTTTTGTCACCCCAGTCACTTCATGACCGACAAAAGACGGCCACAACTTGGTGATCATCTCATCTTTTATTGGAGTGAGTGAGTGCTTGGGGCTTAACGTCGTACTTAACAATTTTTCAGTCATATGACGACGATCTTTTATTGGACAAAGTGTAATTATTCAGTAAGTCAGCAGGTAACGTAAATCTGTAATGTCAAGTAGGCCTATGGAAAAGGGTCTAATGTGCGATAGGGTAACATGCCATCGATTTCTACCCAGGTTTTTTTACCAGTAAATATAGGTTCTACAACAAGCGCCGTAGGCTAAAAAACAGATACTTAGAAGATTGTTTTTTAAAGAACCAGGGTGTGGACAAGTGTGACTATCGATCTTTTATCTTATATATAATCATAATCATGCTAAACACAAAACTTTGTTTTGAAAACATGGCGTGTTTTGATAGGGAAACATGGCCTGTAGTAAGCCATTGATTTCTAAATGTGTCTCAAGCACTGGCTAATAAAGTAAGGAAAAAATGAAGTAAACCATTCATCTGAGATAAATCAATTGATGAAGCAAACAATTTGTCATCAGCTAGGCCGAATCTTTTTTCACCTCCCCTACCCCCTTAATGTAGTATATAATGGTTTTAAAAGCGTTTTGATAACCAATGGTTTTATAAGACAGGACGTTCATTTTCTGTAAACATCGCAACTCGTCGGAGGTGAGCCGAAGACAAGCACTTAGAAAAGGGACACGCTCTATAAATAATGTGTACATCAGTGGTCTTTTCCCGGAAATGCTTAAATGTGCATGCACACGCAGATGTGTGTTTTAGTTGCACAACTAAGCTGGAACATTAGACACGAGTAAATTTGCCCCATGTCATAAGTGGAGTGGAACTTACCATTCATTCAACAAAGACAAACATTTTCGTATTGTAAAGCTTACGAGCTTCCTCTGAAAACAGATAAACACTCCATGTACGCCATATATTAAATTATATATATTAACATATATTTATGTACATTAAGTTATACGCCGCCTGGCTGCATAATGACAGAAAATCTGAAGATATAGTTTGTATCTTAAACAACTCCACGCGTTTCCATCGCACCAACGTTCAGTATGTTCACATATTCCAATGCCCAGAGACTTCTGTTTCTGACGTTTTACCTCGTTTGTGTGATATATTATGCTAGCGGTTCAACATTCTTCTGGGAGCCTGACGAACTAACCTGGGTTGAATGCCGCAATCTATGTAAAGGTCTGCATGGTGACATAGTCTCGCTTCACACGAAGGAAGAGTACAACGACGCTATCAGTTTTCTGAAAAGCAAAAGGTAAAAACGTAACATTTAAATACCACACTGATTTTGAATTGAAGAGATTCTATTTATATATTTGATTTAACCCTTTTTCTAAACAGCGAACAGGTAAATATGTAACACTGGAATGAACGATTAGCTATAATTGAAGGGCTTCCTCTCTTAGGCTAACCATTTCTCAGCAAAACATAGTAAATCGGGTACATAACGAAACTGTGACTATCAAAATACCCATAACAGACTACGTATAACTTTCAAGGGAATGGTTCTCCATTGGCTCAGTCGACCTTATTGACAACTTAGTTAAAGAGTTTATCACGATCAATGAATGAATGAATGTTTGACGTCGGTTTAACCTGGTACTTAACAAGTTTTCAGTCATACGACATCAAGGGGTAATTATGTGTGTGCACGTATACTATGTCTTCTCGTGTCAGGGCGAGTCCATGGCGCCAAAGTGCTGCTGAAGTATCATGCCAAAGACACTTGGCATGACACCCCACCCAGTCACATATTGACACCAGGAGAACCAGTCCCGTTTCTAACCTCTAAATTTTTAGAGCCAGGCAAAACAACAACAAGTACCATTTTTCAAGCCCGATCCCGGATCAATCCTTGATCGAGTCACACCTAAGACTTTAAAAGAGGAAGTTGTAACTACCTCGCTTGGCGTTCAGCATGAAGGGGATAGTGCAACGACTGGTTGACCCGTATCAGTATAATGGCTGGGGCGGGGCGGCTTACTTGCCTTCGGTAAGTCGTCTCAGTGAAGCAGCACTAAATAAAAGAGTGGTGGAAATCCGTCCTCAACAAGGAGGCACATTACACGTACATGCACCTTAAGGATTCCTTCGTCGTCATATGACTGAAAAATTGTTGAGCACGACGTGAAACCCCAAGCACTCACTCACTCACTCAAACCTTTGGTATGACCCGACCAGGGTTTGATCCCGGGTCTCCCGGCTTCGAGGCGGACGGTGTAACTATTAAGCCACCGAAGCAGTCTTTCATGATGAAATGCGAAGCTTTACGTTGCACATGCAACGATTGCAAGGGGGATATCTGTCGTCAACAGAACTGTGTTGGAGTCACAACCGTTATTCACTTGCTCTTGGCTCACATTGAGTTATAAAGTTTCCTCTTGCATTCCAAAGAATGTATTCGATGAATGAAATCAGTTAATGCCACCGCCACCTTAGGCTGTACTTCAAACAGGATATTTATTAGAAGAAGCTTATCCGTAAACAATTGAAATACTGACACATACTTAACAAGATATAATTCAGTCATGGCATTCATGACAACAATCCACTGTTTGATGAAAGCGATTCCGGCGGAGGCTAGAATCACATCAGGTTTATACGTTTATCACATCTCCCGAACTGGTGTATCGTCGTAAATGATTTGATATGATTGTTCTATAAGGTCATATTCAAGAACTTTCTCACTTTTCCATGGCTGTCAGTATCACGGGTGTAGAAAATTGGATACTCCGAGATAAACCACCTGGTCTTTGGCAATTTACTAACTAACATTTGCACAAGGGACGCACAGACAAGGGAAGACAAGTCATCGTCAATGATGATTCGACTGCCTAAGCGGTCTCAAGAGCGTCGTCGACACTTTATTGTCATTAATGCAAGGCGCAAAGAGCTCGGAGAACAACTTAAAATACCCTGTACAAATCCGGTTTTTGGTAACCTCTTCATGAATACATCATGATAATACGTAGCAGAAACATGTGGTGGATAAAATAAAGATCCAGTATACAGAAATATAAAGGCAAAACAGAAGGAATTATATCCACACTAGTGCCTAGGTATATTTGAATTTCAATGTAATTTTAAAATCATATTTACTGATTGCTGTAATTCTGCTACCTGTCCTTCGTCGTCGCAATCGTTCTTCGACAGTCTAAATATAATGGGCCAATATGAGTTTACAATGAAAGTTTAACCAGGTAAGGTTTTCTGTTTCAAAATACATATGACATTAACAAAAGACATTATTTGTTTCAAGCTCAGGGTTTCCTTCAAAACTATATTTATTCTACCATATGACTGAGACGTTTTGTCAGAACGTCTCACCTAATCCTGTATGAGTATCAGGACGCTCGCTAAACAGGTACTGTTTTTACGAGACAAGCTACAATACTGCAAGATTGCATGTTAAAACGGAACTACAAAGGAAAATGTGTGTTTATGAAGTTGGTATTTAACCATTCAACGATTTCCTTTCACTTTCATCCCTTCTTCCAAGAGAACTCTTTTATGACCTTCAGACTTCAGCACAAATATCTTTTGTCCAAGAATTTTGTTATGAACGGTCGTTGTGTTTTAGGCCCATTAACATGGTTTGGATTGGCCTGAGCCTCCCTGAGGACAAAGACACAGAGAAAGATTTCAGATGGGTGGATGGATCTTCACTTCTGTGGGCCTCGTGGGATGACGGCGATCCTAATCATATGAAAAACAAGAAATGTGTATCAATCGATATGGACGGAAACCAAAAGTACGACACGGAACGTTGCGATGAGAAATATTATTGTCTTTGTGAAGGTAATGAAAATCAGTATATTTTATGTTTTGAGCATTACGTAGGGAACTTCGTCAGTGACTTCCAAAATGTTAAGGATTTACACGCGCACTCTGATTTCCTCCACCCATGAAACGGGCCGCCATCGTGGAAGTAAAACTGTTTTGGGTCTGTGACAACACCGAATTAGAAAAACTGAATAATTTTTGCACCGTCGCTTCTTTCGTTAGTATACTACAGATGACAGGTTCTTGACCAGTCAAGAGACTGCTACACGTGTGACTATTTGCCAATTATCACGCCGTCACTGTCTTTTGTATCTACTGAGTATCTAACTGAGTGATAATCAAATTGACAGGTGAGTCAGCTGAACTAATGGCGATGTCTACTTCGCCTGTTCAAAAGGCCTCGTTAGTAAGAGGTCATCCAGTTGTGGCCAAAGCAACGCTTTAGGCCAAAGAGCTCGCAAGACACACCCCTCCCCCCCCCCCCCCCCCCCCACACACACACCAGTCTTAATGTAATAAAAAATAAAAGTAAATTCTTTTCAGGTACAAATGGGAACACTAACCAACGGCACCAAGTGTGGCATTTTGAGAAAATTACCGGCGTTGCCTCCGATACGAGAGTGCCGTTTACAGTCTTGTCCAAGAGGTCACGGCTGGAATGTGCCAGCTATTGCATGCGGATTGAGAGTTGTCACGTTTTTGCGTATGCTGATGACGTGTGCTCTCTTTTCACTCCTAACCCAGACCGTGTTCGTCTATGCTTAACAGGTAACTGCGACACCTACGTGCAGAAGGTTTACTGGAAAAAATAACGGGCTTTCTTCGATAGGAAATTGCTATTTAGTGTCTTCCTCATGAAGTCACGGCTGGAATGTGCCAACTATTGCATGCAGATTTGGAAATGTCACGTTTTTAGGTATGTTGATGACTTGTGCTCTCTTTTTATTCCTACCCCAGTCTGTGTTCGTCTGTGCTGAATAGAAGCAACTGCCGAAGGTTTACTAGATGATGAACGGTATGTGTAAAAGATGTACGGCCAAAAATCAGTCCTTGGGATAGCTGAAGGAAGAGGGTCCCTTTTCTTAGTTGTGCTCACATGCTGGCGTTCAGAATATCATTACACGGCCCACAAGATTCAACCCCGTACTAGGGTCAATTGAACCATACTCTGTGATATGATTTGTAAAAGACAGTAGAAATCTCAACCTAAGAATCAAACATATATCAACAGTTCAATAGTGAGAATTCGACGACTTCGGTGCGACTTTCTGTTCATTTTGAAGAGACGCTATCATTGTGAAACGAGTCTCAAATACACACCTTTTCAGTGCGTTTTCTCTTACATGTTACCAACTCTGCTTACTATTTGTATATTTCTCCATACATGTTCTTGAAAGTGGAGCTTTAGGTCGTTTTGGAAGTTGGTCTTGAGTTTAGCAACTTGGAGTGGTATACGAATATCGGATTTAACAATTAGTTTCGAGTGTCTTTGCATAAACAATGGAAAATAATGTCTTGAACAATTGGTAATCTTAATTTCCTGTCTTGATACTTAGAGAGATGGTATAATAGTAAGTGTGATGTGTAAATAAAACCAAAAAGGAGCTCTCGGCTGTGAAAAAGTATTTGTCGTAGGACACCGTATTGTCTATATCTTCATTCAAATCACGCATAAATTATGAAATGTTTAACAACACAAAACATGGAGATCATAAAAAGTATTAATTCAAGAGATCACACATATGAGTTCCATTGTTATAAATTCATGATTTCCTTTACAGGAACTTGAACAAAACACAATTCTATAAGAATCGGTGTGTTCTTCCCGGTTATTTCTGAGAAATGTAAAACCCCCCTTGGCTTGTCACTCTGCCAGAAAGACATGTTTATTCCTTTGGAACTATAGCGAAATCGAAGTCAATCGAATCGAAGTCTGTATTCCATATTTACCGTTTTGTTTCTTTCCTCAACATATTCTGATCAATTCATAAAACAATTGCACAATATGGAACCCGATAAATACAACAAACAACAGTTTAAATGTAGAACAAATGTATTTTATGTGACAGTTTAACCATTATAAGCAATCATATATTCTGCAACGTTGTTCCTGCTAAAAAATTAGTCTATCCATTCACTTTACATGAAATATAAATATTATTTGGTGAGCTTTAATCCAGCGTCTTCTACAAGTGGAAATAGTGACACATAAAGTCGCCTGTGCAAAACATTTGTTATTCTACTTATTTGATTGAAGTACTCAAGAATAGTTCACTTATTCGGTGGAAGTCAGAATTATTATGGGATGAAACCGGCCAGAGCCCGGGGGAAACCCATTGCCATCCGTTAGTTGTTGCCAGCTCTTCCCACCTAGGACCGGGGAGGACGCCTTGGTAAGAGGCTCCTGGGTCAGTGTTCTGCGCTAGCATACTAACCACGTGGCCACGGTGGCCCCTAAAAAACATTTGTCGAAACACGGTCAAATGAGATAAGCACGGTTGATCAGTGTCCACATCTAAATCGTACGTCAAGGGAGAATGTGTATTACGACATCTTGTTAATACATGTGTCATCAAACCCCAAACATGGCGGACACATGAATGATTGACTGGATTGGGGAAAGTGTAGTAATTCGGTAAGCCAACACATAACGTACATCTGTAATATCAAGTAGGAATAGAGAGCTTGGAAAAGGATCTAGGTGCGATAAGGTATCATGCCAATGATTTCTATCCAGGCTCTGTACTAGTTGATCACAGTTTCAAGAAAAGGGCTTAATAATTTCTTACATACCTTTGTCTTTGGGAGCTAGTGTTAAACGTTGTTTTGGACATGGATCTTGCGATTATCGACTTGGAACGCCCTTTACGGACTACCAAATGGTATACGAATGTCGGGCATGACGCATATATTTGAATCAAAAATAGATACATGTACTTAGTAGAATGATTTTGAAAGAAGCGTGATTATCGACCTTTTAGCTGATATAAAATCATGTGTGGTATAGTATCAGTAGTTCATGCTAATCATAAAACTTTCTTCTGAAAGCATGGCATGCTTTGTGGGTAAACATGGCGTGCATATGAATATTACACGATTGATTTCCAGATGTGTCTCAAGAACTGGCTAAAAAGTAAGGAAAAAAACCTAACATTTCAAACGTTTCACCTGAGATGGATCACTTGATGTATAACAATTAGTCGTCAGCTAAGCCTACTCTTTCTTCATCCCCTTAATGGAGTATGTAATGGTTTAAAATCGTTTTGATACCAATGGATTTATTAGAGAGTACATTCATTCTCTGTAAACATCGTTGCAATTCGTCGGAGCTGAGTCGAAGACAAGCACTTAGAAAAGGGGCACGCACTATAAATAATGCGTGCATCACTGGTCTTTTCCCGGAAACACTTTAAATGTGCATGCACACGCAGACGTGTGTTTTCAGTTGCACAACTAAGCTCGAACATTAACACGAATAAATTTGCCCCATGTTGTAAGTGCAGTGAAATGTAGCATTCCATCGACAAAGACAAACACGTTAATATCGTAAACCTTAATAGCATACGCAAAAAAAAACAACGAGGAACACTACATGTACGCGATGTACGTTTACATTAAGCTACTTGGCGACTAGTTGCTAAAAGCTGAAGATATATTTCGCATGTGTAACAGCTCCAGGCGCTTCCACCGCGCCAACGTCCATTATGTTTACATATCCCCAAAACTTAATGCCCTTTGTCCCAACTATGTATAAAAACTATTAACTAAAGTAAAACTTAAGATTAATTGAAGATAAACACGTTGCCATTTTCAGTACAGCAAATTTTACCAGGTACTGGTTTTATTTATTGGAAGTTTGTTATTAGCAATAATCAGAAAATACCTAATAAAGCTTCCAAATGAGTTGATTTATGTATCTGCATAAAATTATTTACTTAAAGCGGTACACAGAACATTGGTGGGTATTTTTTTGTCTGTGGTATTTGTTCAGAGAAATTACATTGCTGAGAAATATCATTTTCCTTGAGTCTGTCAATAAATCAAAAAATAGACATTTTCAGCATTCTTCTAGGCTAACGCAAGTTAACTGATTGTTTACATTTAAACTTTGAACTCGTGGATTTGGTTTAAGCAAACAGAAACGGTAAAACGGTGGTAAACCTGTGTAGTTTGCCACGGCACCAGTGTAATGATAACATCTTAAGAACTTCATATAAGACCACATCGATGTGGGAGGTATATTACTGAAATATATAGTTTTACAAGCCTACACATATGCGTCCTGTATTAACAAATTAAGGAGAATTTTAATATTTAGAAATTTTTTCAAATTTTATTTGCTAAAACGGCGATTTCATAAAACGAATGAATCTTGCCAAACAGCGAAACCACCATGTAAGTCAGTTACCGCCTTTGGTTTCTGTGTTCAAACTACACGCAGATGATCAACCAGTCTCAGCTTCAGTCGATAAGTGTAACATACATAAATACCATGTTCTCAGGTTTCCCACAAATCGCTATCTTTAAAACAACAAAGATTAACAGAATACGCGGGGGTTTTTTCCAGTTATTTTACGCCGTGGTTGTCAGTTTCTTTACGATGAATTCGTGTCGTTAATCGCGAAGGAAGAGCACGACGAGGATGTCGGTTTTCTAACATAAAAATGTAACATTGGAATGCACCAATTGTTTAATGTTGAAGGACTTCCACTCATGGGCAAACTACTTCCCACCGAACACAGTAAATCTGGTCCAAGTCTGATCGATCGCTGTTCTCTTGTATATAATACATGAGGAATACATTACGAGACTGTGACTTCCCACAGTACCCACAACAGACTACGTATGACTCAGTTGTCGCGAGACAGGCTCTCCATTAGTTCACTCGACCTTATTGACAACTTAATTAGGATTTTTTTCACGATGAAAGGCGAAGCTCTTCATTGCACTTGCAACGATCGGAAGAGGGATCTCTATCGTTATTAGGCGATTGAAATAAAGGAAATTATTCTTTGGATTTTTGGCAAAATGTTTGGATTACGAAGTGTGTTGAAGCCACATCTGTTATTGACTTCCTCTTGGTTGACATTGATTGATAATATGTCCTATTGTCGCCCTTAGGCTATACATTAAAAAGAACATTTATTACAAAAAGGCTACCCGTAATAAATACTGACATTTACTTCACAACATATAATTCATTCATGGCATTCATGATAACAATCCACTGTTTGATGAAAGCAATTCCGGCGGAGGCTAAAATCACATCAGGTTTATACGTTTATCACATCTCCGGAACTGGTGTATCGTCGTATTTGATTTGATTTCACTGGTCTATAAGGCCATATTCAGGAACTTTTTCACTTTTCCATGGCTGTTTGCATTATGGGTGTAGAAACGGGAATACTCCGAGATAAACCACCCAGTCTTTGGCAATTTACTAACGGACATTTCCGTAAGTGACGTACAGATATGCACACCATAGTGTGTAGCCTATTTATTTCTTTCTCTTTCCATTTTAGTGTTTTTGTTTGTTAAATGTGATGACAACACAGCATTCTGAGTAAGTCCGCTGATGTGTAATAAGTTGCAATTTATATCACCGCATTTTTTTTACCTAATTCTGCTTACGCCATGGTGCTATCTAATTCTGCTTACTCCATGGTGCTGCCTAATTCTGCTTATGGCATGGCGCTACCTAATTCTGCTTACGCCTTGGTGCTACCTAATTCTGCTTACGCCTTGGTGCTATCTAATTCTGCTTACGCCATGGCGCCAAGACGTGTAAATTGTTACTACTGAATCATTTGCGCGATGAGTCAGAATAACAGCCTAACTCGCGAGGTCGTACGTCAGGCATTACATTTGGCGACTTGCGAACTATCAAACTATTATATCTACTACATGTTTTTCATGGTAATTAAATTGCCAGATGACGGAAAACCAGCGTGCATGGGGGAGCCGTACATGCAACTTCTTACTTAATGAGTCTACTGAACTATAGGCGATGCCTACTTCGTTACTCAGAGGTCACTCAGTTGTGGCGTAAGCAACGCTTTAGGCCGAAGAGCTCGGACCGCCCCTAGTCTAAAAGTATGAAATCAAAAATATGCAGAGCATGAAAAGGTATGAGTCAAGAAATCACACATATGAATTGCAATGTACCAAATTCATGATTTTTTTACAAGAACTTGAATGACATTCAGATAAACAAGAAACTATTTTTTCATGTAATTCGTGGTATACATAATGTTCAATTATTAGGGATATAATGAATGAATGCTTGGGGTTTAATGTCGTACTTTATAATTTTTCAGTCATATGACGACGAGGAGCCAATAGGTGTGTGTACATATACTGTGTCGTCTTGTGACAGGCGAGTCCATGCCGCCAAAATGATGCCGCCAGTGTAGTATTATGCCAAAGACTCAAGATATGACACCCCTCCCAGTCACACTGTAATGAAACCGCGCCAACCAGTCCTGTTTCCTTGCTCTAACCTCTCAGTGCTGACGCCATGCGATGTAGCAACAAATACAATTTTTTTGGTATTATCCGACCCGGATTTGATCCCGAGTCTTCCCTACTTCGAATTTGGGATAGAAGAATTCCCTTAGCTTTTCATAATGGCAGAATGGCGTGTTATTCCTGTATAAGTATAGCGAAATCGAAGCCATGTCTGTATAGGATATTTGCGGCTGTTTCTTTGCTCAACATACTGATGGATTTACATAAAAGAAATGTATAATATGAAAAGATATGATCATGATCCAAGGCTAAATTTTATTGTTGGTCCATGTGAAAAAACAATGTACCAGTCAAGACACTTGAATTTTCCTTGACTTTAGTAGTTCATTGCTTTTAGCCATTTACCAGACGAGGACAAGATGATATGAAGCGATTTTTTGAAAACTATATTTTGAGATCTAGCCGTTGAAATTAGACAACTACAGTAGACAGAAAAGTGGTTGACCTGGAAATAATTCACAGCCTACGAGTTCGAAACTGAAATGAAAAGTCGTATCTTAACCATCGACTGTCTTTCCCGCATGACTAAACACTATTGATTGCTTCTCTCTTACAAGTTACCAGATATATGAACTGAACAGGTGTTTTACGGTATTTTGGAATGGGCCTTTTCCAAATGTCGGATATGAAACTTAAATTGGAATTGGAATATACACCGTATTGTCTGTGCCTCCTTTCAAGTCTCGCGGCCTAAAGCATAAAGTGTTTAACAACAAAGCCTCAAAAACATGAAGAACATAAAAAGTTTTCAAGGGATTATATGTATGAGTAGCATATGCGATAAATCAATGGTTGTGTTTCGACATGAACTTGAACAATATACAGATAAACACGAATTTGTGGGATTTTTTTCTGTATTTCGTGAGAAATATAATACCTAAACACTACGGACAGAAAGAGCCCTCTTAACTTTTTGTCCTACCAGAACGGCTAAAGCGAAAACGAAGTCATGTCCGTTTTGGATATTTGTCGTTTTGCTTCTTTGTGCAATATACTCTAACAAATTTAAATACAATATATGAAATACAAACATAATATGAAACCCCGATAAAAACAGCACACATTAGTTTGTTTACTCATGTAAAACAAATATATTTCATGAAACATTTTGGCAATCAATCATTGTATATTTTGTAACAGTAGATTAGTCTATATATCAAATAGGAAATATAAAAATCCAAGGGAGACTATTCGAAATATTTGCCCCACATCCGAAAGGACTACGCTTTTCAACTAAATGTGTACAGCGCCTGTTTCACACGCTTTATCAGTATCCCCATATGAAAGAGAATTAAATCAAACGTCAAACGTCAAAACCATACATAATGGACACATAAATGAATGACTGAATTTTATTGGAGGAAGTGAATGCAACATATTAAACCTACATTTATAATAGCTTGATCGAGTGTAGTAAGAAATATTAGCAAGAAAAGGCTGTGGATATAAAAGCAGATACTTAGTAGACTGAAACCAGTAAACACAGGACGAGAGGTACCAATCTGTATATGGTGATATGAAACGGAATTTTCGAGATGTCGAATGCACCCATCATCAGATATAATACACACAAGAGTCTCATGGGCACACCTTTAATATTTATAACCCAGGACCCTCTCAACAATGCAGTCGCTGTTAGTTCAAATCAAGCTCATGCTGTCTTCCTCTCTTGCAGGAAGGTGGAAGCTGTTGCAGCAAAATAATAAAACGCCTTCTTAACTTTCTACATTCTGTTATGTTCCAACTGGAGTTTCAAACTTCATGTTCGACCTTGCCCAGGGGATTGTCCATTTAATTCTGTTAAATTCAGATTTAAATTCATGAATGAAGTAATGTTCTTTGATTTCTCTAGTTTGAGCTTTATTCACCGATAATTTAAAGACGAGGGTATTATATGGAACTTGTGAATGATATATATATATATATAGCTGTTTGTGTTAATCACAAGGCTTTGTTTTGCTAGCAAGGCATCCTTTGTTAGGAAAGCATGGTGTGTATCACCGAATTGATTTCCAGAAATGTGTCTCAAGCACTGGTTAACAAAGTAAGAAAAACAATAAAGTTTTGAACCTTTCAGCTGAGATGAATTACATGGCATAAAGGAAACAATATCGCCAGCTGAGCCTACTGTTTCTTCACCTCACTTTATGGCATAAATGAGGGCTCTGGAATTGTTTCGATAATCAATTGTTTTATTGTAGAGTGGGTTCAATTTCAGCAAACATCGTTGCACTATACGGTAGATGAAACGAAGACAAGCGCTTTGAAAAAGACACGCACATTAAATAATGCGTACGTCAGTCAGCTTTTGCCGGAAACGGTTAAATGAGCATGTCCATACGCAGACGTGTGCTTTTAACTGCACGAGTAAGTCCGGACATTAGAGAATGAATCTCATGAGTGCAGTGGAATATACCCATTAATGGAAGACGAAAAATCTGCTAATATTGTAAAGATTACGAAGTCCCGTACAAAATCTATGAACATTCTTAGTAAAAGAAAAAAAGGTTGACAGAAATCTGAAGATATATTTTATGTTTGTAACAGCTCCAGGCGCTTTCACCGCATCAAAGTCCAGTATGTTCGTATGTTCCAACCTCCGAGGACTTCTGTTTGTGATATTTTACCTAGTTTGTATTCTACCGTGGACCAAGTGTTTAACATACTTCTGGGAACCTGACGAGCTAACATGGGAGGAATGCCGCAATCGGTGTAAGGGCCTGCGTGGTGAAATCGTGTCGCTTCACACGAAGGAAGACTACAACGAGGCTATCAGTTTTTTGACAAGCAAAAGGTAAACATCGTAACGTTTAAATATCAGACATTACGTTTAAGCACTTGCATTTATTAATTTGATTTCTGCTTTTTGCACTATACTCAAGAATTCTTAAGTGCTTTCAGGGGTATCTGTGACTCAATTGGTTAGCGCGCCAGTGACACCTATGGATACAGCCACGATATAACTCGCCTTATATTCCTTTACATTGAAAAATGGTGTTTCAGGAATATATATTTTTAGAAATGTAATTCTGATGTGTGAGTAACGTCAGATCATTTGCAAAAGACGTGTGCAGTGACGAAAACTGGTTCCATCGGTTGACTGACGGCCAAATATAAACGCAGAAACCAAAAATGCTATGTGAAAATTACATTTCACGAAACATCACCGCAAAGGTTATTTATCTGTATACTGATTGATTTGTTTCCCTCAAATCAAGTGGCCCAATTTCAAATGACCACGCCCAGTGAGTTTACTCGCAGGTTGAGGTATTCATGTTGAGTGACATGAAGGATGACAATGTTGTGGTCAGTCAGCCTGGGTTCCAGCTGAAGAGAGTTCCGGGATGACGAAGACATTCTTGTCCACCAGATTCCCTCCACTTGTCGCCGATCGAAGAATGTAACAAATGTTTTTATTTATTTGACTGGTGTTTTACGCAATACTCAATAGCATTTTACTTATACGACAGCGGCCAACAATATGGTGTGAGGAACCCGGGCAGAGCCCGGGGGATGTAACAAATGTAAGAACACTTTCGGACGTTCGGGATCAGTGTATGCGACAACATGTTCCGTTTCCAGAACTTTGTTGACCGACCACGCTGTTTTCACGCTGCAACAGCTCCTGGATTATTGCCCTAAACTGTAACAATCTGGTGGAAATTGAAGCCGCAATTGATTATTAATACTTACCCTAAATGTTAAGATAACACGTTATCAAAATTGCTCCGTGCCTTCAAATTTTTGTTGAGTGTACATTGTGTGACTCAAATAAAGGCTTTAAACGCTTTACAAGGCCTATAATTTATTATCTGTAACAAGAAAAAAGACCTTATTGTAACATACACTCCGTCTGAGACATTTGTTGAATAGTTTGACAGATAGGGTACTACGGAATCCTTGGTATAGCTGGCAGATGTGATCGCGTCAGAACATCGCCTAGCCAAAACACCTGCCACCAAAACTTCGTTGGAGTAGGACTTTAAATCAACAATGAGTAATATAATTCGGGGCTCTGAGCCCAATTGCTTTCTACAGCCTTCCTCAGTTTTTATTCACGGTTAGGTCGTGTTAAGTTAAAAAAATCTAACACTGGAATTGACGTTTAGATATACTTGAAACGCTTCCATTATTACAGAATAATGGACTATTTCCTTGACTTATATGGCGATTCGGGTTGCTCTTGTGTAATATATTAGGAGTACATTCCCAGACATTACTTACATTATTAGGGATACAGTATTTGTCTCAAATACCCACCATTCAAAAATATTTTAAATACCTCTTTCTAAGATTTTATCACGCTGAACTCTAAATGGCATATACAACGATCGCAGTGATCGCAAGAGAATCTTCCCCGTCAAAAGGCTATTAAAGCAAAGAGAATAATACTTTTGTTTTGTGACAAAACGAGTGAATTGTGAACTATGTATTAGTCACATCTGTTATTTCAGTTTCTCTTGGTTGACATGGACTGAATAAATGTCCTTTTGTATTCCAAAAAATTTATTCGATGCGTGAAATCAGTTAAAGGATATTTATTGGAATTAACAATTGAAATATTGATATTTATTTGACAAGAGATAAGTCATTCATGACATTCACGAGAAATATCCACTGTTGCATGAAATCGATTCCGGCGGAAGCCATTATCATATCATGTTTCTTTTTTTTTTTTTTTTTTTTTGTTGGTGTTTTACGCCGTACTCAAGAATATTTCACTTATACGACGGCGGTCAGCATTATGGTGGGTGGAAACCGGGCAGAGCCCGGGGGAAACCCACGACCATCCGCAGGTTGCTGGCAGACCTTCTCACGTACGGCCGCCAGCATGAGCTGGACTTGAACTCACAGCGACCGCATTGGTGAGAGACTCCTGGGTCATTACGCTGCGCTAGCGCTTTAACCGACTGAGCCACGGAGGCCCCCATATCATGTTAATTTGTATTAAATTAACAACTGGTGTGTGGTCGTGAATGATTTGATAAGATTTGATTGCTGTTTATCAACATGCTGAAGAAGTTTTTACTTTTTCCATGGCTGTCAGTATTATGGGTGTAGAAAACCGGATACTCCGAGATGAACCACCTGGCCTTTGACATTTTACTAACGAACATTTCCACTAGTCATACACAGATATTATGTACACCGTTTTGGTTGAAGAAATGTGACGTTTAACGGCAGTTAGAGTGCACAAATGGCCAAAAGATCGTCGTCCATAGTTTATCGTCACCAAAGCCCGCAAGCAATGAGGGCAGAATAATCTACAAACACTTAAAACATCATCATAAATAATACTTGATGTTTGATGTGTGAAGTGACGTGATGTGGAGCGATAAGATTGTAGTTTATAGTTCTGGATGGGTATTTGTGTCTATCAGACTATCGTCTAGAAAAGCTTCTGATATTGACAGGTACTATTTCCGGACGATGAATGAATTTATGGGCATCGATGATGTTTTGGTGACCCATGTCATTAGAGTTGTTATGTTAGTATACCTTTTATTCAGTAATTTTTTGTTTCAAATGAAAAACTAAGTATTATTAAATTGGTCTCAACGGTCTTCATGTTTTAGAGTCACTAAGATGGTTTGGATTGGCTTGAGTCTCCCTGCAGACCGGCATACAAAGGCTTATTTCAGATGGGTGGACTGGTCTTCACTTCAGTGGGCCAGGTGGGATGTAGGCGATCCTAATCACATGGCCAGAAAGAAATGTGTCTCAGTCAGGATGGGCAGAAACGAAAAATACGACACAAAACACTGCGACAACAAATACGGTTGTCTTTGTGAAGGTAACATTGAGATCAACGTATTGTTTCAACGTATCAACGTTATGTTTGATAACAGCGGAAATTAAAGATCAATGTTAATCTGTGCTTTTGAATTCTAACGGGATGAGTAAATTTTCAGAACATAGATTTTACTGACAGTTAGTGAATCGAAAGCGCATTTTAATTCATTTTCCGAGACGAAACGGGTTGTGGCGCAGAGGTTAAGATGCTTACCTTAATTTCTAAAGGGATTCAATCCTGGCCTCGAACAGGAAATTTCTAAATTCTTTCATCCTCATTTTAACAGTTCATTGAGAGGCCTTGGTGGTAATAAATGGTTGAAGGATGTGGGATCGCTTGCGTAGTTTAACAAAGTTAAAGACCACTTACAAGTTCATGAGAAACTATTGACCATTGACTATTCTGGCAAATGCACAATGCTTTCCCCCAAGGTTCTACTCAGACCCATAACCGCTCATCGATTTCGTTACTTATTTCTCTACTGTTCTGTGTTTTTGATGATGGTCAGTTTTATGTCAAAGAGCTTTCAAACCCACTAGTGCTAATGTAATCAAAACCGCAAAATAAAAACATTTCCTTTCTTTCAGGTATAAATGGGGTCATAAACAGACAGCCCCAGGTTTCGGGTTTTGAGAAGATTACCAGCGGTGCCTTCGATACGAGAGTGCCATTTAATGTCCTGACTATGAGGTCACGCCTGACATGCGCCAGCTATTGCATGCGGATTGGAAAATGTCACGTTTTTACGTATGCCGATAACGTGTGTTCTCTTTTTACTCCAACCACAGACCGTTTTCGTCTATGCTTCACAGAAAACTGCGACACTTACATGCGGAAGGTTCATTAAATAATGAACGATTTGTTTAAAGGATTTACTGCAAAAGATCAATCCTTTGGATATCCAAAGGGGTGATTCACTTTCTCCAGTTGTGCTAGCATTCAGTATTGCATCACGGTCCACAAGATCCAACCATCTTTCTGTCTGAAGTGAATCATTCTCTGTGATTAAACATGGCAGCAAAAGTGTGAACTTACGACCTTCCAAAAATATATCAAGGGTCTAATGGTAAAGGCCGAGCGTACAGACTTCCCATCATCGAGTTTGGGACCTCGTAAAACCGAGGCTGGCAAGCAAAGCACAAATACACACCCTAAAATAACATTCTAATAGCCAAACTGACATCAGCTCCCACGAAAGTTTAATACAAGAAGAAATGACCGATGTGTGAGCCACATGTTGCGACGTATGCATTTCAGTCGTGGACCTCACCATGATGAAGTACAACATCCCTAACAACAACAACACAATACTTCGACAGGGGCTGCTTGGCAAAGCTAAAAAAAAAGCCCAAAACAAGAGCTGAAGCAGTGGCTCAGATTAATTTTAGAAACACACGAGGCAACCATCGTTCCACCTGATCCATTGTTTTACCTGATCCATAGTGTTATCTCGTGGTAGACAGTAACTTTTCCACGAATCTGATCATTCCGCCACGCATGATAAAGACGAGGGAACCAGAAGGATGTACATTTACTTGTTATCTGTATTGAAATGTGCCTTTCATTCGGTAATATCCCGTGTTGCTCACGCACCTGACCGTAAATATGATAAAAACAATGTAGCTAATATGTAATACATGTAGCCAATGAAGACAATGGTGGTAATGAGTGGTTATCCTTAAGAGATGAGAACAGTGTACAAACGAACGGTACCATTGGAAGCAATGTTGATTACGATAATAATGATCATAATGACGATGTTGAAGATGGGGATGTTCCTGTCCAGATGTCTGATGTCCGGCAATCCATGATTTTCTTGTGTCTGTATGTGTGTTTTTGTCATGATTCACTTGTACATTGTAACAGATGACGCCATCTTCATGGGCTACAGGGATGGCCCATGGAGATCAATAAATATGATCGGTCAATATCAATGAATATTAGCTGAGTATCGATCAGCATCGTGCAAATTTAGAATAAACCAGCCAAGGGGTATCTTTTATTTCTGAAGAGTGCGACTCAAGCTGCTTATACTTTCACTTGGGAGGGCTATGTGTTTGAATCATTCACCTGGAAAAAATGGTCAGAAATACCTATACGGTTAAATGAGAGATAAATAACTTGAGGTTTATATTATCCCATCCGCTGTGGTTTAAATACTGATACACAGCACGTAAACGCCAAATAGCAGTCCAAATTATCACAAGACCCTGGACTACAATACGACAAGCATGTCTTTCCGGTGATGCAACATTATAAACTCGATAGTCAAGAGTTGGCACCGTCTTGTTATGCCCAGAATATGTCTAAAAATCCAGTGTATACATTTACAAACGTTACTGCAGCTTTCATTTAGCGCATGATATTATATTTATGATATTAAGGAGAAATTTATATGGATGGAAAAAGTAAAATTAAGTTAAACTGACGAGAGGCCAGTTTTCATCGGGAAATGAAACTATTTTCAGCAGTAACACCGTCGTCCCTGCAGTTTTTCTCTCCGTGGTGTGGTCTGTTCATTTATTTAAGAGCCTATTTATAATGCATATATATGACCTGTTGGCCATGTTGCTGGGTTAGGAATATTTATGTATGTGACCACTTGGCCACGATGCTGGGTTAGAAATATATATGTATGTGACCAGTTGGCCATGTTGCTGGGTTAGGAATATATATGTATGTGACCAGTTGGCCATGTTGCTGGGTTAGGAATATATATGTGTATGACCAGTTGGCCATATTGCTGGGTTAGGAATATATATGTATGTGACCAGTTGGCCATGTTGCTGGGTTAGGAATATATATGTGTATGACCAGTTGGCCATGTTGCTGGGTTAGGAATATATATGTGTATGACCAGTTGGCCATATTGCAGGGTTAGGAATATATATGTTTGTGACCAGTTGGCCATGTTGCTGGGTTAGGAAGATATATGTGTATGACCAGTTGGTTGTGTTGCTGGGTTAGGAATATGTATGTATGTGACCAGTTGGCCATATTGCTGGGTGAGGAATATATATGTGTGTGACCAGTCTTTCGTGTTGCTGGGTTAGGAATATCGGGTGGGCATAAAAAATGGACCGTACTTTCACACAATATCTTCGAAACCCTCTTACGTCAGCTTCTAAAAATCTACTCACTCAAAAGCCATTATGTCCTAAGTATACAGACCAGATTTGAATTTCACCCTTTAAGATTTCTGTTCATGGGACCAACATCAAAACAGAGTCAAAAACACATGTTCCGGACATTTCAAAATGATGTTCTACCTTGTTTTACTTGAAAAGGCGATCAATTCCTTCTCCGCCGCAGTGAAAACCATTTTGATTCAGCAAAACTCGTGCCTATCTGGCAAAAGAGTTTCCCTGACACTAGAGCCAGACAATTTTTCCAGCCAACATTTGATTGACGCGTGTCAAACAGGTGCAACGCGCGCTCTACTCATGACACCAGACAGGTGATGCAATGTGTGTCACCGGAACGTGCGTTTTTGAGGCTATGTTTTCATTTTAACCCTGTGTACAGACTACTCAAGCTATGACTTAGAAAAGTGGTCATTATATTGACAAAATCATGCCATTGGAATGTCTAAAGTTTGAAAGGGGTTGGGGAAAGGATAATGGAGCTATGCAGCATGAAAGTACGGCCCATTTTTATGCCAACCCGATATATATGTATGTGATCAGCTGGCCATGTTGCTGGGTTAGGAATATATATGTATGTGACCAGTTGGCTGTGTTGTTGGGTTAGGAATATATACGTATGTGAGTGATTATCGGCCCCGGTGAATTTCACGTTGCATTGGAAGTGAACCACCTGTACCACCAGTAGCTTAACAAACTTGCACTCACAAGTGGGAGGTGCTGTTATATCCTTTTCTTATAATAAGCTCCGGAATGATAAGCGCAGATACCTTGGAATTGGTGCCTGTTAAGCTCATTTTAATTAGCTTAACAGCTTTTAATGTCAGCTGTAGAACGAATTTTCGGGATTTATGAGAATCCAGACATTATGGAATAAACACGAAGTTGTGAGGCATCCCAGTGGTCACTATCCGCTTTATCAGGCCTCATACAACTGGTGTCAGAAGTGGGACAGTAGACGCCGCCACATTCTGTGATTACTAGTATTCCAACACAATGGTGGACATTCAAGTTGATTGCTCGAAGATCGAATTTCATCAGCTTTGGCTGCAAAACAGCAACTGTCCAGAGTGTGTTTTCCGGTTCGGATCACGATATGTCTGTATGGTGAGATGGATGACCCTTACTACCGGGTTGAACGCGCTTCCACCACACAGATGGACACTCGCAAGGTGAGATCTGGCAGCATGCCCCAGAGGCCGTCAGAGAGTTGTATTTGTATCCTTGGTACAACATTTGAATGTTGATTTGTCACATTATCAAAGCTATAGAGAATTCTATAACGAGATTCAACACACATCACAACCGGCTCACTAGCATAGTACATGATTTGGATTCGGATTTCATTCATTGGTATCGCCGTAAAATGATTGAAAAGTTGCTAAACCGTAAAACCCCAAGCATACATGCATTCCTTTGCCGAGAACATCCCTTGCGTGTTTTTTTTAGCATCGGTGAAAACAGCTGACTATTTCTGTTAGCATGAATTCGTCTTAACTGGATGGTTTTCATTGCGACGAAAACACTTACTTGTCAGGAATGCCCGCTCACTTCCCGGGCTCGATGTCTTGGCTCATTTTGTCTT
The DNA here is from genome assembly GCF_032854445.1 of Liolophura sinensis. Lineage (NCBI taxonomy): Eukaryota > Metazoa > Mollusca > Polyplacophora > Chitonida > Chitonidae > Liolophura > Liolophura sinensis. The sequence continues at coordinate 5,729,527 of NC_088299.1, forward strand.
GTCAATTTTGCTCACCTGCATGGCCGCCCAGGTGTCTCTAAGTCATGTAATTGGGTCCTCTACGGCGGCCTTCGTTGTGAGTTGGCACATCGGTTCGGTGAGCGGGAATGTTCGCATAACCCCCACGCCAAAGCATTACTTTTGAGACTTTCGATCACGTCCAGGTAGACCTGTTGTTAGACAGGTTCGTGATCGTGTTCAAGTTGTACATGTACTTAAATAATAATCCAGGTAACCGATGAGTGATCGAACACTGAATAAGGGATATTTTCAGACGATACAGTCTTCTTAGCAAACGGTTCGATTACCGGATTATGGCGGATACAGTAGGCAGCCAGGCAATCAGTAAAGCCCCATGAAAGTAGCGCTGAACACACGAGCCATTTGAAGCCCTGGCGCTGCCTCTTGAAAGCTCTGTAACATATTGGATTAGTAACAAATTGCAGATACCTTCGATTTGGTGCTTCTTTGAAGGGTTTAGGACTGTTGGGTACATGATTCATTCCTAGTCATGGTAACAACACACAGACCCAGAGAGAACCGGTGCTAGCTGATTGGAAATATCATTAAAATATTCTCACAGCGCTGTATGTGAACAAACGCAGTCCACATATGTAAGAAAATTTTATATTTATGAAGGAGTTAATCGCATTATCTTCGTTCGCAACCATCGTTCTGATTAATAGGAATTTTACGTCTTTGTGCAAATTTACATACTTACTGATGTGTACTGGTGCTGTAGATAAATTTTACTCTTTGGAATGAGTTTGTCCCTTGTTTCTACTGGACTGACCGCGGTCTTGGGCGTGGAAGTCACCATTTAGTGGAAGCCTGGCTTGAGGATTTGGACAGAGGATCGCGAACATTGCGAGTCGCTGAGAAGCGTGACAGTTCACACTCAGGAAGATAACCAAACTGCCATCGATTACACCCCCTCAGCAAAGGGTTATTTATTTATTTATTTATTTATTTCATTGGTGTTTTACGCCGTACTCAAAAATATTTCACTTATACGACGACGGCAGCATTAAGGTGAGTGGAAAACTTTAAAATGAAATTAATGCCTGGAATATCAACTGTCTAGAAGGCATCATTGAAAACTGATGACCGCTTCTCTCTTGTAGGTTACGGGCTTTATTTCCTATTTGCACAATTTCTTACAAACCTTTGTCCTTGGGAGCTAGTGTTAAACGTTGTTTTGGAAATGGATCTTGCGATTATCGACTTGGAACGCCCTTTACGAACTATGAGTGGTATAGGAATGTCGGACATGACGCTTATATTGATTGACTTTAACAAACCCCCTCACTGATGTCATTACAGGTTATACCAAGACCTTACATTCACAGTTTTGTGAACGAATATCAGGACACACTCGTTTTTAAAATGATCCTTTTGTCCTTACTATAAAAAAGGAATATAAATAGGGATGGCGAGATACTGACATTAATAAAATAAATTCCAGAGAAATGTTTTCTGTTCACTAACCTGTGAAACGCGACATTTACAAACCAGACTGATGGTCTCTCTTCAGTAACCCGTGCAACACGACATTTACACACCAGAGCAATGTTCTTTGTTCACTAATCTGTACAACACGACATATACACACCAGAGCAATGTTCTTTGTTCACTAGTCTGTACAACACGACATTTACACACCAGAGCAATGGTCTTTGTTCACTATCCTGTACAACACTCCAGAACAATGTACCACTATACATAATTAGTGAGACAGTGCATATATGCGCTGATACTGATAGTAAGGCTGTTCATATTTGATCGTGCTACAAGATTGTTCATACTGGCAGAAATGTTAGGACTATTCGCCTGAGCGGTGATCAAACGGTTGTTTATATAATTGGTGATACTAAGACCATAAGGCTGGTCATAATAGGGCTATTTATATTTGGTCAGACGGCTTCGGTGATCTAATGGTTACACCGTCCGTCTCGAAATTAGGAGTCCCGGATCACATCCGGGTCGGGTCACACCAAAGACTTTAAAAATAGTGCCTCGTTTGGCGCTCAGCATTTGAGGCTAGGTGCAGTGTGAGGCTAAATAAACATATAGGATATCTCTGTCGTGCTTTTCGTTCGGTGTGATCAAGGGCATTTAAGGAGGCCATTTATACATATACTTAAAGTACACGTACTGACGGCAGGTCTGCTTACAAGTTCACGTGAGCCTATTTGTTGTGTGGAGTCGGTCGAATTACAGAACATCCTGCTTTGTGTGAATGGTGATTCGAGAGTTGTGGTCATAAGAGAGTTGTTTGTATGAGTACTGACGTAAGTTTACCAGCAGGGGAAGTATTTCAGCAGAAAGTCTCGAGATTTAATTTCGTGTTTATTGACGTTCGTTTTGTATTGAAGCGGCGTGATGTTTATGATTAAATCATGATTAAAATGATTAACAAGAAACTAGAATAATGAAAATGACGCCCTGTGGGCACATTTCAAAGTGTGGGGCGAGAAAACGACTGTGAAGACTTAAACAGAGTAAAATAAGCACTCAGTGATGACTGTTAACATCAAAGTGCTCTACAGCAATACACCAGGAAGGACATCATTGGTATTTACGGAGTGTTCCCCCAAACAAATGTAGAACTTTTGCACATTTTGTTATAACAACCAAAACAAATGATACAGGTATTACCCTGAGACTTGGCGCCCTGACTAAAAGTCTAACCCACAAGGCGTGTCTGCAAATCCAGAAGTGCTAAAGTGGAGGCAATGATACGTCAAAAAGTAGTGAAGGGTTCAAGAATAGTAATACTTGAGGACTTTACTCGACAAAATCACTCACTTTTTAAATCTAATGTTGAAAACTCTCAAGTAGTGTCGGCTTGGTCCCGTTATGTTAAAATTTATGTGAAAACTTATGACGATAAATAAATATGATGACAACTAAGGATTTCAACAAACAAACCTTTAACTTAGAAAACCAATTTTGCTAGTAACATGACTAGTAAAATTTAAATCCCAATACGGGTCAGCTATACTTGAGCCAACTAGGGAGGAACACAATAACAACGTTTATATTCTGAAAGCTTGTTAAATTTCCTTTCATTCTTTTCCTCATTTTATGTGTTTATTATATTTATCCATACATTAGAACGCATTACTTACATTAAATTACATTACTTACATTAAATTACATTACTTACATTAAATTACATTACTTACATTAAAACACTGCGGATGGTCGTGGGCTTGCCCTGGGCTCTGCCCGGTTTCCTCCTACAATAATGCTGACCACCGTCGTATAAGTGAAATACTCTTGAGCACGGCGTAAAACACCAATCATATAAATAAATAAAGAAATAAGTACATAAAGACCGTATGCGTCTTGAACCTGTGCATTACTTCAAATGATTTAAATCCCATTTAAACATATATCAGCACCAGTGGACGAGATAGCGCACTGGAGTGAAGCTATTTCTCCTGAATGGATTTATTTTTCTCAGTAGTCTTTTACTGGTGAAACCCAGCTACAAATACTCGATGTAATGATAGAGGCATAACTCTCTATCTTACACCAAACATTTCAAGGGAGTATCCCAAGGAGCGATTCCGGCTACTGTGACTGTCTTTTGATAGATGTTAAATTCGACAAGTCTGTATATCTGATATGTATTATAAAAATTTATCACCTGGTAAAGATGTGAATAATCTTAACCATCATGCATGTATGTTACGCTGCAGAAAAATGCCAGAACCGTTACCATGGCAATCTTAACATACATGTCGACCTTATTTAAAACTGATACTCATGTCCCGTCAAAAGAAGTAAGTATCTCCTCTCTGAAATCCTTTTGACAGACATCTCGGATGTCTCGTTTTCCGATTATTAATCTTATTAAATCAGGGCACACTAGATAACAGAGCAAATACTACAGCACCTGAAATAAAGCTTGTCGGAGGAGCTAGATACAAATACTCTGAGACTTTCTTCTAAACTCATCCAATGTCACACGTGCTGTGTACAGTTTTCGCCGAATGTTATTCTCCATCTATATCAAGTGTTGCTGCTATTCCATCCAATCCACAAAAAGTTCATAAAACGGTGGGTAACACATGGTCTACTTTCAGTTACGACTGTACCGACTGAAACTTATAATATCATTTTCCGAATTCGGGTCTGCGAAAAAAGTACAAATTCTTTATTTTATTAAATTTTATAATTTTGCAAGAAGTTTTCAAAGTTACCGTTGCGTTTTAACATGCATGACAATGATATAACCGATATTGCTAGGATAGTGGATATCGCTATTGAATACTTTAACTCGGTAGTTAATAAACTGGACTCAGAAACCCCACCAGTTAACGAACACCTGAACCACTACTTAGTACGTGAAGTTTCACCTTCCCTCACCAAGTGACATAAATAAATGTTGTTATCTCTGACCTCTCGTTTTCTGCTTCTGCTGCGATTGATGGTACTACAATGTCAACAGTTAAACTGGTCTCCAATCACAATTCTACCCCACATAGCTGCGTTTTACCATTTTATCTTTCGCCTCAAACACAACCTGGCAATGCTAATTTGGTAAAAAAAATGATCAGCCTATAGCTGTATTTTCTTGTTTCAGGAAAGTACTTGACAAAATAGCTTCACATGCAGTATATAGTAATGTAGATACTAATAGCATTGCAGAGGAAGGCTTATTTCCCTTTCGTGCTTGTTTTAATTAAAGTTTTCTTTTTAAAGTTGTTTACATACACTTTGTTATTTAAGTAATGAAATTAGAAATGTTGTATTATTAAGGCTAGTGTAATGGCTTGAACTTCCGACGCTCAAATATCCTAGATCAATTTGTCTAACAATTTTTAAAACCTGTGGTCATTGAGATGCACATTTGAGACAAGATATAGAGGGTGGGCATAGCTTGCATAAGTGTTGCTTCTGAACGTGCCTTCGCATAGGTTACCAAATTTCCTTGGGGCGGCGTACCTGATAAGGTATAGCCTCAAACTCCCATTTATCACACAGCAGAATGACATCCGGCCTTCCTTTAATGGCTAAATGTTAGCAGAGTTGATAGAGAGAAATGCCATGGTTCTCTTTTTTATGTTTTATTGCCGTATGTTTGGGTTTATTTACATGTACCTTTGTTCTTCTTAATTCAATAAACTGCAATTGTGTTTTAATACCTTAGGTTTGAGTCTATTTCGTGGGGAAGCGTCAGGCTGGCATTTTGGCTGATACGCGTTGCTGGGAGCTCTAACTTACGAAACTGGATAGGCCAAGGAAGACAACTCAGTTGCACCCCGCTACACTATCATTTGTGAGTACTAGTATGGTTTCAAAGTAAACCAATCTACGCCCCAGGCTGCTTGTTCATAATATGATAAACTAATGTCCACTAAAGAGTGCAAGTTGTACAGTGTCGTCACATTTTTCTATCTCTCCAAGGGACTGAACAATGTAAATCACATCACATTTTGCGTAAACTTGAATATTTAGATTTAGAGCTACAGGGCATGGAGAGTAAATTTTGAGTAGCGATGACAACTTGTCACACGTTATCATTGAAATATATGCTCTCTCGTAAGTTTACCTCGCTTAGGATTTCATTCTAATTGTTCATGCGTATGTAGATACTTAACGTGTAGCATATTAACGTGTGGAATTACACATTATGCTATGTTACCATCACATGTAATAAACATTAACATGAAAACAATGCCAAGGGACCCAGCCTCTTGGATGCTTAGTCCACCAGCAAAATCCTGCTTTATGCAATATCATAACTTTTTTGACATATTCAACCTGCAATTTACAACTCTTGATTATTTGCCCATCTGAATCACTCGTAGCACACAATTATTTTTATCAAAACGAACATTTATCGTAATGAGCTACACAGTAAATGAATCTGTTAACCATCACTGTAATACCAGAACAACGCGATTAAACTATATAATAGATCTACATCTACATGCATGTACAGAATTATCCTACTGTACTTCTCGTTAAACGCAAAGAAATCATTAGAATGAGGTGTATGTAATTTGAAAGATCACTAAACAATGCCCAGGAAAATAGTTCGATTTAAACATCAGATTGTATGTCGGTCTGTAGTGACCCAGGAAGTACCAGCGACATCACATCTATATTTTTTTTCCTTCCAAGGCTCATTCGACGAATGCGTTCACATATCTAAATGTTGGCCTATATGAACTATGCAGTCTAGTGGCAACACTTCATGTGATGTCTCTGGTTCCAGTCTGATCAGATAAGGTCACCGTACAGGCTTTCAACGTCTCTGCAGCCGCCTAGGCCCCGAAAGCTGGGGACCACTAGACGGCTGTAGAGACGTTGAAAGCGATTTCTGGCGTCTAAAACTCTTGGGACTACATTAAAATATATGAAGTTCTGAATTATTGATGCACCTATCAGTGCCCTGTGGTGCAGAAAAATGCAATTGTTGGGGTGAAATATGCGCATCAAACTTTAACTAGGTTGCGAAAATTGAACCTCGAGTAGTACATCTGTCGGCAATGTACATTCATTACTGAGGTAGGCCTACCATATTTTTTCACCTAGTGCCAAATAAATTTTCGAAATTCGGGGCTAAAACGATCATACATATCGGGAAATGATGCCGTCATCTATATTTAAAGTCCCAAAGAGTATACTTTTGCAGATAATCTACTCACTTTAACGATATTAAATCTTTGGACCGTCAGCAGACTGTACAGATGGCGCTGTTTTGTGATAGCACAGATGGCGCTGTTTTGATATAACAGCCTGTGTATAAATACCGTTCAGTAACCGTTTGATTCAATTACAGCTGTAAACCCTACTGGAAAAAGTACTCAGACTCCAATTTGGTTAATCCATTGTTCGTTTCACTCAAACTTAATTATTTCTAAGATAAAAATTCGAAATGTCGATTCTAAACTATTTCTCTCTAAAATGACGTTCAGAAATTCGTCAGAATCCGTCTCCTCCGGCAGAGGCTGTCGCAGAAAACCCTTAATGCGGTGACAAGGCGCCTTCGACATCTGGGTACCAAATAACCCTACAGCGTACTCGCACGACACGTGTGTCATCTACTCCCAATCAACCCAGACAGCTTGATTTTCCGTTCCGTGAGTTTAGAAAAAAAACTATCGTCAAACAAAAGTTTCAAACGGAATGGCTTGATAAATACACCTGGTTGAATTATCAAGAAAATACCGACTTAGCTTTCTGTTTTGTACACCAAAACGCAACTTTTACGTCAAGGCCATCCTCCAGCAGTACGGCTGAGTCCACATTCATATCTAAAGGTTTCAGCAACTGGAAAGAAGCACATAGCGTATTTAGAGAACACAAACCTAGCAAGTGTCATAAAGAAGCCGCTGAACGCCTCATTACCTTACCAGCAACTACTAAAGATATTGGCAAATCCCTCAGTCAAGCGCATGCTGAAGAAAAGGCGGAAAATAGATGCATTATATATAAAATATTTGAAAATATACGTGGAAGTGATGACCCGTCTCTTCTAGAGTGGTTACAAAAGAAATCAAAATATATGTATCGCATGGCATTCATAGTGAAATGATTCGATGCTAAAATCTATACATCGCTCCGAGTTTTACTGTATAATGGTAGATGAGTTAGCTGACGTTTCTAATCATGAACAAGTCGTACTTGTTTTTAGGTGGGTAGCAGAGGATTTTATTATCAAGATTTCCTTAGGGTTTACAAAGTAGATGACATCACTGCTGAAACTTTGGTAAAAGTAATTGTGAACGTTCTTTGTAGAATGGATGTATCAATAAAAAAAAATGCAGAGGGCAATGTTATGAAGGCGCGAGCAATATGAGTGGGAGAAAATCCAACATGGCTGTCAGGTTACAGGAGTTGGATCCGAAAGAGTTGTTCACACACTGCTATGGCCACTCATTAAATCTTGCGTGCAACGACGCCATCAGAGAGGTAAAAGCTACTAAAGACGCTTTGGAAGTTATGCACGAAATTTGTAAATTGATCAAATACTCATCCAGGCGTGAGGTATTGTTTGATAACCTGAAAACTAATATTCAACCCGATACACAAGGCCTACTTTGTCCTACGCGCTGGACTGTTCCTGCAAATTCACTGGGGAGCATTCTTGATACCTATGAGGTTTTATTTAATCTGTGGGAAGAGGCACTACATTGTGCGACAGACACTGCAGAGAAAGCTAGGATTATTGGAGTGCAGTCCCAAATGAGAACATTTGATCCTTTCTGGGGAATATCACTCTCACACCTCATTCTTAAGCACTCAGATAATCTTAGTAGAACATTACAAAGTCCAAATTTTTCAGCAGTAGTATGTCAAGAAATTGCTTCTTTGACTGTTAAAACCCGTCAGAAAAGATTCTGCCTGTTTTACGAGAAGATTCTCCAAAACGCAAAATCATTTGACGCAGAAGCCCCCGTGTTACCGCGCAAACGCAAAACGCCATCACGATACGAAGTTGGCGAAGGGACAGGGTATTTTCCTCAGACGCCACGAGAGGTCCACAGGCGGCAGTACTTTTAATTAATCATTAATGCTATTCAAGACAGGTTTCATCAGCCGGTACAGAAATCTTCAGGATCTGTTTCTGAATGCCTGCAATAATAAAGATTCAGCCAGCCGAGGCAGCATTCTACCCATCAGATTTTGATAAAGAGAGTCTAAGTACTCAGATAGATACACTTTCTGTAAAATTTGCTGAACGGGAAGACTCGTCTGTTGATCTGAAGTCTCTGATTTTCCCATTTTTCTGATATGTCACACCATGAAAGGGCCTTTTCTGCGAGGTTTGCATGGTACTTCGTCTGATCCTTTTTATGCCAGCCACAAATGCAACAAGCGAAAGGTCTTGCTCTCCTCTCCCTAGGCTAAAAACTTACCTGCGGTCCACCGTGACACAGTCTAGGTTAAATGATTTCATGGTCTTGCACGTCCATAAGGATTATACAGACAACATTGATATCAAACTGCAGTCAATCAGTTCGTTGAACTCTCAGACTATAGGCAATCAATCTTTGGAAAGTATTGATAACCTAAATCGATCAGCAAGCAATTATACCAGCGTGATAATTTCAACTAATTGTGTGACACCCATGTGTCCACTCCATGCAAACCTGTGTCAGAAAAGAGCCAGTTTCTGGCGGGTGAATACCAGCCCTTACTTGTCTGGTTCTCCGACTCGTTCTGTCTTTTCAATATACTACATTACTATTATATAGCTGGTTTCACGGGCAGCAGCCTGCTTCAAAATATAGTAGGCCTGCAACAACGTCGTAACCTTAAATAGGCGGGGGAAGTTATTAACCTGATACGCATTTGGATTTAAAAAAAAACACAGTCTTTATTTATCTATAGGTGCTGGATAAATTGTCTTCACTCCTGCTCTGCTTCTTTTTCTTTTTCAATATTTTTTTAGAACGGTATTTATTTACTTATATTTTTTATAATGCTCGTATAGGTCAATTATTCTTGAGTACGGCATAAAACTCCAATCAAATATAAATATATATATATTTGATTGGAGTTTTATGCCGTACTCAAGAATAATTGACCTATACGAGCATTATGGCGGGAGGTAACAGGGCAATGCCCGGGAGAAACCTTCGACCATTCGCTAGCAGACCTCCCAGTCTATGACCAGAGGAAGAGACTCTAATAAGCGCTCTTTCCAAAACTTAAGATTATCTTCATTTTTCATTGTTGTTGCACACACGTCTTTTTGTTTATTATTAAAATAAAAATACTGTAAGACTCCCAATAAATTTCTCAATCGCCTATTTAATGGTATAATCCTTCACTCTACGAGCGTTTACGGACGCTCCCGAGTACTGCCGACACCAACGGAAAAATCAGTTAGCGAAGTTTGGGTTGAAGTAGACGAAGTTAGTGAATGGAAGAGTATGTCTAAGTTGATTGCAAATCACAAAGATCACGATTGTAGCCTTAGCTAACAATCGACACCCTCTCGCACGACGGAATCATAATAAGCTATGATTGTTGCAACTTACAATCAGAAATTACAATTGGATCGACCCTGCTGTAAATATTTAATGATAAAATATCCCCCATAATTACATGTAAGGTTGAGGTCAAATACTTGCCATAGGCAGATTGATTGTTAATATTTGTCGACCCTGTTTGCAAAAATGTACAATTTAACTGTCGCAGATAATGTTACGGGAATATTTTCACGTGTTGTTTTTGTCACCTGCTGAACCACTAGATCTCTTTTGACAATGAAGGCAAGAAAAAGTTATTGACTGGTACATTTTCCATTTCCGCAGACCAGCTAATCAAAACTGGCGTGCGATCGAGATCGTATCTCCGGAAAGTTACAATCGCCTTACAATTTCTTTGTGCTATCGGCATAACTTAAATTTAGAATATATTTTTTATTACGATGTAAAACACAAATCAATTAAATTTAGAATCCGTTGTAAACTCGATTATAGCTGCGATCTGGATTTCTGAAAGGTCGGCTTCGAACGCTGAAGCAAATATCAGGCCTACGTGTCAGAGTATGACAGTGTTGATTGGTAGACAACAAGCAATATATGTCTACTTGTAACTTGAAAAGATTAAATTTATTGCATATAACCGGTAAATCACTGTAAGGACTACAGGTAAGCAGAATCTACCTCAGGATTATGCGATGAAACCATCTAAATCATTTCGTATGACTCGGGATAAAACAGTTTCATTAGAGTAAAACTTCATGAGGTTTACGGGACATTATGCATTTTTTGTAATAAATTCATGCCGTATAGCATTTGCCGCCTTTTGTATTTGTAACCCGGAAGATAGCGAAATGATAAACTTTGATTGTGTAAATAATTATGCACTTAATACTTTCACCGTGAGATTCGGGTTATCGGGTTATGGATGAAGTTATCCCATTTTGTCGAGTGCATTTGCAGACCATTCTTCAACGGCATTAAATCAATAATGTACTAGTAAATCTGGGTTTAAAGGAGAAACGTTGCCGTGTCAGTTAATGGATGATCAGTCTAAAAAATCAAGACTTCCTGAACTTTAGCAACATATGACGACACAAAATAGAAGTGCAGTTTTCCATTCGGAGCTCGATCGAAGCGAAAATGCTATTGGATATCGACATCTGACTCGTGTTTAATTTGTTGTCATGGAAACAACGCATAGTCGCGAGCGCTATGCACTGTGTTGAGTAGAAATACAATGGTCGCAGAACATTAAATCATGTTTGATGGTATTTCATAAACAAACGAGGTTCACTTACCCAGGTTTAAAACGGTCCATAAAGTTGTACTATCGTTCTGATCATGAATTTTCTGCGAGAAGCTTTCGAGCCCCTTCACGTTTAGTTCTGAAGATTTGTGAATATTTGATCTACTTGTTGAATTTTTTTCCGTCTGGGATGTATTTATCTTCTGTGTCTCCTGGACTGACCGCTGTCTTGGGCATTGCCTTTTACCTTCAGTGTACTCTGGCAGTTACATTCTACTGGGAGCCTGACTTGAGGACCTGGGCGGAGAGTCGAGTACATTGCGAGTCGCTGGGACGTCAACTTGCGACAATTCACACTCAGGAAGACTACCAAGCTGCTATCAGCTACCTCGTCAACAAAGGGTAATCCTTACTGATAATTAAACTATTACATGTAGGACCTGTTTTCAGTTTGTGTATACCAGACAATTTCAAAACTAACGGCTTATTTATTTCATTTTTTTTTATTCACTTATTTATTCATTTATGTACTGCATGCTGTTTAATGTTATAAGGGCCGTTTCCACCAAGTACGATAATCACAGCAATTCCCGCAACGGTTCCCGCTCCGACACCCACAGTGGATCACTTCTAATACAAATAAGTGCAACCGTCTTCACTAAAATTGCCTCGGGTATCGCACTGCAAATAACCGCAGCATTTTCCGCATTCAGTCACTCCCACGACTGATTTCACTGCGTTTCCCGTTGTGCCTTTTTATTAGCTGGTAGAAATGGTCAAGTATTGAGCCTGGGTACATATGCATTATTTATTGGATATGTCTAGAAACATTAAAAAGTCAAAGATTACAAAGAGAGAACAGTTTTAGAAGTTGGAAAAATCCAGTGCTTTTTGATAAGGCGATTCAGAATTACAAAAGAATCTTCCATGTCGATTATTGAAGTAGCTAGTAAAAATTTGCTTTTCCCGCCCTGTGATTTCCGGTCAGAACCGCATGTGGTGGGAACATTTCACCATGTGTTAAACACTGCGGGAGCCACGCCGGGAAACGCAGCGGTTCTGGTGGAACGGTCTTATAGTCAAGAATGTTTCACCTATACGATGTTTTACAGGTGGAGACAACTAATGTGATATTCCTGTGCGCCAAATCACCATTTGAAAATAATCATACAGACTGTCATGGTAACCACGTGTCAGTAATGTTACTGTCAAAATGTTGAGAGGATCTTATCTTAGGTAACCCAAGTTTACAGGGTAAACCACCAAGTTTTATCGAGTTACTGCATACTACATAAGGTGCCATATTGGTGGAAAGGTAGTGTTCTTCAGAGAGCTTCATGTAATACCAAAAGAGCGTGCAATATCGACTCGAAAAAATGAGGAAATCCAAATATTATGTTTAAGATTCTCTATTTACTTCAAAACCATATTTATTATACTAGAATTTTGCGCTGTATGGACCAAAAGTTTTTCAGGACATTCGGCCGAATGATTGGAAGGGTAAATGGGAGGCCACTGGTTTCGAACACGCGACCAAGCAGATTGTCCAGAACTTTGCGGCCGTGATTGTAAAACTCATAACACTCTATAAGACAGTGAATAGCCATAAGTTAATTTCTTGCTTTACGCCATTAAGTACATGCGAGGGGCCGCTTCCACTAGCTCCGGTTTTCATGACACGTGGTATTTCTGGTAACCATTGCAGGATTTGGGACAATGGCAGAACAAAAACCAAAAAGAAAAATTCAGCTGCTTTAGTAATTGTTCCGAGAACAGACTAAGACAAATCTTGAAGCATGCCTCTTATATGAAAAGGCCTCCATGACAAACGTCTGACGAATATGGATTGATTTATTTATGCGCAAATCTTACGTCTTTGTAGATTTCCTTCATTTCTCGCTACATTTAAATGTAACTATGCAAATCAGGTCTGTGTTAACCGTGGTCTAGGCTGCTGGACTGTATAGCACAAAAGCAAATGTTCCAATCGCATAAATGTTCCTGTCGATCTAAGGAGTTGACTGTTCACTCCCAAATTCTCCGGGGTTGGAACGCAGTACAACAAGAATACTATTTAAAATAAAGCGCCCCCTGTGCTCTTTTTGTAAATACACATTCGTATCAGCTGAGATGAGAACGCTGCACTCGGTTTGCTCGCTTAATATGTTTCCAGTAGTCAAAGGCTATGTGTATAATGTTGAGGAATCGTCGAATCGGTGATTTCCACTAAATCTGGATTTCATTAGGAAACAGAGCAACCGTGAGGTTAGTGCAAGAAGCACAGTTCTTTTGTGGGAGAACAGCGTAAGTCTTGATGTGGATTCAAAATATGCTGGTGTGGAGTAATACCCTGAACAACCCTGTACGCCATTTTTATATTCTCGTGTCGCTCTCCATGAAGGGGCAGTCTACCTTGATTTGTTGTATTTTCTTAGTAATAGGTATCTGTGATACAATCTGTGCGTCGAGACAGACATTCGCATATCTGCCGTCACTCAGTATGGACGTTCCAGGTCAGTAATCGCAATTCCCAAAAGGACGTTTAACACAAATCATCAGAGAACTAAGAAAGTATATAAAGTACGAATCATGCAGAAAGAAGCATTTAAGCGTTTCAGTGATGTTGGAAAGGCGCAAGGTATGTTCTAGGCGAATGAGTGAAAGCAGTGTCGAAGACCGTTCATGTACAGTAGACAGACAGCATTCTGCTCACTCTCGGCCAGCGTTTTATTCTGTATATAGTATTCGTGTGTTTTATTATTGTCTACATCCAATATAGTCTGAGTTTTATTGTCTCATAACAGAGAAGTAAATCGTCACTCACTGATACCGAATTTCCCTTTCATGATTAGACAGCAACTTTTGGGTCACGGATTATATGGCGATAGGAATCATTATGTGTCTATGGGGTATATTTCTCTGGTAATTGAGATAACACTTTTAGCAACGTATTGCATGACCCAAGAGCCTCCCACCAATGCGGAGGCTGTGATTCAAGTCCAGCTCATACTGGCTTCCGCTCGCAACCTGCAGATACGTGTAGTCCCGCGTGGTATAAGTGGAATGTCATTTAGGACGGCGTAAAACACCAATCAAATAAATACTAGGGCTTACATTAATGTAGCTAATATATTGGGTGTACTGTGGTGTTAGCATACCGGTAAAAACACATACTAATTACATTTCTGTTCTTTCAAAACATTGCTTAAAATGAACAACAGACATGGGAAAGTCTTTCAGCAACCTGCGGATGGTCGTGGGTTTCCTGCGTAGTTTCCTGCCACCTTAATGCTGGACGCTGTCTCAGAAGTGAAATAGTCTTTAGTACGGCGTTAAACATCAATCAAATAAATAAGTAAGTAAATTTACGGGCATATATTGAGGTAAATAAACCTCTATCTACGGTATTGTTTATTTGCTACATGTAACCGTGCAGTAATTTGTATATACATGTACCTTTACTGATGTATACTAATTGCTTTATTTATTTATTTGCTTGTTTGGGGTTTTACGCTGTACTCAAGAATATTTCACTTATACATTGGTGGGAGGAAACCGAGTAGAACCCAGCGGAAACCGTCGATCATGCGTAGGTTGTTGGCAGACCCTCCCACGTACGATCTGAGAGGAAGCTAGCATGAGCTGGACATGAGTTCAAATTTCAGAATTTGCGTGTGTGCTTGGAAACGGATGAATAAGTAAACTTGTTACTGGTTCTATTCTGTTGGTCGTCCTGTTTTAGGGTGATTGACCAGCTGTGGGTGGGCCTAAGTCTTCCGGCAGATAAACACACGCAGGCAGATTTCAGATGGTTGGACGGAGCTCCACTTCATTGGACCAGTTGGGATGACGGCGACCCGAACAACATGGATTATAAGAAATGCATTTCAGTAAGGATGGACAAGACCCGGAAATACGACACTAAATCCTGCACATATCAATTTGGCAGTCTGTGTGAAGGTATGATAAACTTCAATATAACGTTTGCAGTAGCAACAAGACGATGACGTTCATACAATGGGTGATGATATCTAATGCTAAGGCTGTTCATATCAGTCCTGATATGGACTGTTCTTGTAACTTGTTGCTGCTCTGGGTTTGTTCTGTATTTTTTTGGTCTTTTATTATAATATTGCAGTACTTCATATTGAATTCCTGCATATACAACTATTCTGCTTGAACCAGGACTTGAACGTTCTAGGCATCCACAAGTCCTTGTACCGTAGCATTATTTTGATGTCATTGTTCATTGAATTTGATTTATTTATTTATTTATTTATTTATTTATTTATTTATTTATTTATTTATTTATTTATTTATTTATTTATTTATTTATTTATTTATTTATTTATTTATTTATTTATTTATTTGATTGGTGTTTTACGCCGTACTCAAGAATATTTCACTTATACGACGGCGTCCAGCATTATGGTGGGAGGAAACAGGGCAGAGCCCGGGGGAAACCCGCGACCATCCGCAGGTTGCTGGAAGACCTTTCCACTTACGGCCGGAGAGGAAGCCAGCATGAGCTGGACTTGAACTCATAGCGACCGCTTTGATGAGAGGCTCTTGGGTCATTACGTTGCGCTTGTGCACCCCCACATTGAATTTGATGGGGTGGGGTGTGGGGTGGGGGTTGGGGGGTGGAGTAAGGCGAACCTAGGTAAATTGACGAGAAGCCAGATTTCACCGGTTAGGTGTGACCCCACAGGCAACTGTCACGGTCGCTGCTTTGGATTTACTCTCTGTGTCGTTGCTTTTCATATTAAGACTGGTGATATCAGTGGTTGTGTTACGACTATTCACATCAGTGGTGATATGAAGACTGATCATATCAGGTTTTGTATGAAGACTGTTCATATTAATCTTTTATGAAGACTGGTCTTATCAGGTTTTTATGAAGACTGCTCATATCTCAAGTTTATGAAGACTGGTCTTATCAGGTTTTTATGAAGACTGCTCATATCTCCAGTTTATGAAGACAGGTCATATCAGGTTTTGTATGAAGACTGCTCATATCAAGAGTTTATGAAGACCGCTCATGTAATCAGTGGTATGAAGACAGTTCATAGCAGGGTTGTATGAAGACAGTTCATAGCAGGGTTGCATGAAGACAGTTCATAGCAGGGGGTTGTACGTTTAAACGGTTGTCGACGTTTAAACTGCTCATGTGAGAAAGAGTGCTGATATAAGCGTATCTGTTAAGATTCTTCGTTTGAGGGATGATATTGGATGAAGGCTGTCCAGATAAGTGGTTGTGTTAAGACTGATTTAGGTTAACAGTTAAGTTAAGATTGATCAGCTGAGCGATGATGTTACCCCAATTCATTTTTGTTATCATTTAGAACTTGCATCTACCTTAGCTGACATAAACTGACAAATAACCCGATTTCACCGGATATGTAAGACCAATTATGAAAATGTCTTTTATATCATACAAGATTTGATATAAGTGGTAATACATGATTTATGACTACATGATTTATGATTTATTATAAGGGGTGGTGTTAGCACTGATTCATATGCAAAAGTTTATTTATTGCTTATGTACAATTTATATAAGCGATGATGATAAAACCCTTCACATGAGCGACGATATTAAAACTGTTCGTACAGATTGTCATATTAAACTTCTTCCCTTCAACAGTGAGATGTTCAAATACATCCCTGACATGACCAAAATGAGTCGTGGTATTTTGTTCATATGAATAATGATATGAACTGCTTATATAAGTGGTGATATTAACTGTTGATACGAGTGGCGATATTAACTCTTCATATAAGTTGTGATATTAACTGTTATAGTTATAGGCGATGTTAACTGTTCATATGAGTAGTGATATTAATTGCACATACGAGCAATGATATTAACTGTTTATACGAGTGATGATATCAGCTGTTCATTTGAATGGTGATATTAACTTTTCATGTGAGTGGTGAAATTAACTGTCCATAAGAGTGGTGATATTAACTGTCAAATGAGCGGTGATATTAACTGTTCACATGAGTGCTGATATTAGCACTCGACGATATTAATTGTTGATGAGTGGTGATATTAATTGTTCATACGAGCCATGATATTAACTGTTATTATGAATGGTGATATTCACTGTTCTCTATGTGGTGATAATAACTGTCTATACGAGTGGCGATACAGCTGTTCACATAAATGGTGATATTAACTGTTCATGTGAGTGGTGATTTTAACTGTTCATATGACTGTTGATAGTAACTGTTCATATTTGCGGTGATATTATTAATGTTCATACATGTATGAGTAGCGATATTAGGACAGAATATCATGCACAACTGTGCTTCTGTCAATGGAATTGTCCAGTTGGTTAGTAAATAAGTCTTCACTTTACTCTTGGCGGAAAAGTAGTTACCTTATTGCGCGGGTTTATTGCAGGCAGCTTTCAGCCATAAGTGATTTGTTAACTTATGTAAAAACCTAGGTTAAAACTGGGAGTTATGCTTTATTGATATGTAGGTTCATGGCAATTTTGCCACCGGACGAAGTATTTTAACAATACATAGATAATATCGATCTTTCGAGAAGTTTATTTGCATGGAAAGTGGTGTCGTGTTTCGTCGATAATGAAACATTTACCGTTCATGCAATGATCGATTATTATCAATGAAAATCAATATAGCTTAATTTTAATTTACTCTTTTTCAGGTGCTAGTCGGGAAGACTACAGACAACTGCGTGGGTCAAGTTTTCAAAAAATCACCGACGATGTCATTGTAAATATGGAACCATTTTATGTGATCACTGTTGAATCACGTCTGAAATGTGCCAGTCATTGTATGCAGTTTGGGAAGTGTCACGTGTTTACGTACGCTAATGAGGAGTGTTCTCTTTTCACTCCTACTATGGACGTTCCTCAGCTTTGTCATGTGGAGGACAGCTGTCACACGTACATGAGAAAGTTACACTAGAAAACAGAGAACAACTTGACTTCAGTGACTTCTACTTATTTCACATATTACACAGTTTACATACACTGCAATTTCTGCTGTATTGCAGTTGCGCAAAAATGTACTCGTTACTGATCAGGTAGCAATGTTGTATCATAATCATTATTGCTCTTGAGCTCACATGAGCTGCTGATCTTGTGTAATGTTGTATGTTAATATAGTAGGGTTGGTGGCCATCCGGCATAGGTATAGTCTT
Source organism: Liolophura sinensis (assembly GCF_032854445.1). Classification (NCBI taxonomy): domain Eukaryota; kingdom Metazoa; phylum Mollusca; class Polyplacophora; order Chitonida; family Chitonidae; genus Liolophura; species Liolophura sinensis. Next base: position 5,747,906 of record NC_088299.1, read on the forward strand.
GGTCACTAATCATTGTTGTTTTGTCGTTGCAGATAGCCAGTCCCGGGTTACTGTTCATTGTATATAATCACCATTCACTACCACTGCAAGCGGCCAGGAAATAAAACAGACACTATCTAATTTAAAGAGCAGTGTTGTGTGTTTCTCCACCGGCCTCCTCGTCTTGTTTACCTAAGTTTGGCACACTCGTGATGGCAAGTAGTAATATGATATTTTTTAACACAATGTGAACAAAAATATTTATATGAAATGGACAAAGCCCCAAAGAAGCCCCAAAAAGCTCCAAAGAATATATTTGTGTCGTTGCATGTGGTACTTTTTAATGCAGAGTGATGTAATTAAAAACAGTATTTGCTAATGAAATATAAGCTAAGTTATTGAAAACACTTCGCAGTAAAAGTGGAAAACATTGAGCTCGTTTTTTGCATCTTTTTCTACCTGATATGTTGATACCATCAATGTTGTTACCTCAGTACCAAAAAAAGACAATTATAAAGAGCACTGCTTGTGAATAATAAGTATTGAGTAAAGTATTTGGCAAGTGTTAAGAGAACCATCTCTATTCGAAAAAAAAAAACATCAGTGGGCTATGTCGAGATGTGAAGAGTCTGTTGAAGTAGCATGCTAGTATGATTCCCTGACGTATTCTGCCTACGTTGAATTCAAGTGAAGTGATTAGCGTCATCTGACGTCAGGGGCACGAAACCAGTCAAGCATACAGCATGAGCGGATCGCTGATTTGCGCGTGATTGCTAGGATATATCAAGGCTGAACTTCGTCGAGTATTCGCCTTCGGGCTCTTACGCCAACTACGGTTAGGAGTCATCGTGAAAGAAACAGCGTTCAAAAGCCTAATGCTGATTGTATTTCATGAGACAGTGAAAATCAGAAGCATTTATCCCAGTTAAATTTTACAATCTTCAGCGGTTGACAACTTTTGGTACTTTTCGCATCATGCTTTTAATATGGCAGCCATCTTAAAAACCGGAAGTTCGGCGGCCATACTTACCGTGTCTCACGAATATGACCGGTAAACGAATTAAACTTACACGATACCTATAGACCTTTCTTCCCTCCGCCCGGCCTTTGGCCTCGCCTCATTACGTTCGTTATCAATATACAATAAATACACACCTGTGCAAAACAATAGAGAGACGATTCAAAAATGATTACACACAATATTATGAAAAAAACATACAAATTGTACTTGAAAGCTATTTTAATTAATTAATAATTTACATTTGGCTTAGGTTTTACGCAAAAATGTTATACGCGAATCACGGAAGCCGGACATTCATGTTTCCCAGTTAAAACCACTGTCATCTGCAACGTATTTAACAAACTTCCTTACGTTAGTCCGCTGGCCCAGCAACAAACGATAGATTAGAACAGGCGAGTTCATTACCCAATGGCACATATTGTTTACCTTGAGTGCAGCGCCCTTGGTCCCAGTTTCACAAAGATGTCGTACATGTACGATGATCGCACATATAGGACAATGGTACGATAATAGTGACGTAAAAATATCGTTAGACAAAAGTACGATACAAAAATGTCGTACGCCGCTTCGTGAAACTGTGCCCAGATGACTAAGCGTGCAAATGCTTGGAACAGGCTCCAAAAGCCTATTTCTGACTTGGTGAATACTACAGATCTTTTCGCAGTTCTTAGTTGTTATTGTTTGAAGCTGAAAATCTGCTACACCTGTGTCAAGACAAGAGTGATTTCTGGTGAATAGGCCATACACGGCTCTGTGAAAGTGACCACTGGAGATGAAAAGAGACAAGGCAACAATCTACAGTATACAATAAGCAGCTGTATGGTTATGATGGTGGCGTGCAAACTGCTGTTCGTTCCTGTCTACACTTTGTGACTTTTTGTGGGGCAGCCAGGCTAGGTATTATCCATTCATTGCAAGAAAACAATATAAAAGAAGGCCAGATTCAGACCACATCTACCGATTTTAGTCATATCAATCCGCACACATAGTTCAGCTTGTGTGCTATTCAGAATCTATCCCGTCCATTCGAAAGGCGTACTGCTCTGCCAGAAAATGGTGCCAGTTCTATAACTTCAGCTGTACTGGACTGACTGGCTGTCGTTTTGTCCCTTTTATATACTGGTAGAGCAGAATGTTCCAGAAAAAACTTGCACATGCACAATCATCATGTCTAGAAACTTTTACAGATCTATGCACCCACTCAGTGCTCAATTCGGAATACTATAATCTGTCATTTAGCCAGTTGCCTATACTCAGTTGTCGGTAAAATCTGTCATACTCCTTATTGCCTTTAGTCAGTGACACGTAACAACACAAGCTCTACACATCGATATGTTGTGAGTCCATGTTTTTTGGAGAGAAAATGGAAAGAGAAGCTAGAATGTGTTTTCTAATTTATACTGTTAAACTCCATAAGCCTTATTTCGACACCAAAAAGTCATTTCCACAGGTGACGTCATAATTATTCAAAAAGGGTGACATGCTGGGTACTGGGCGGAATTCAATATGTTTTTGACAAAAGGCGACACCAGTTGCCTAAACTGTTATCGACTTAAATTTAAACCCTGTTTCTCACATTGCCATATTGGGTATTCATTGCACGCCGTAGCATTATTCGACATTCATAAATTAACTTTATTTTATCTCATGTAGAATTTGATCTCTCAACAGAATGCGTCTAGAGTTGCATGTTAGGAAATTCTGTTGTCATAAAACAATGTAATCTGTTCGCTGAGACAGTCGAGTACATGTAGCTGTCTTATGAAACAAATTACTCCCAAAGCCCATTTAATGACAAAGTAATTTATTTAAAGCTGGTCTACATACACGTTTACTCTCTTCAAATCCAAATGTGAAATTGTCAACATTTTCTATCTTGAGCGATGTAAAATTTTAAAAATCTTTCAAACCCAAAAGTGTGAATTTGACATGAGACAGAGTTGAATTGCAACCTTTTGGGCTCATTTTGGATGAGAACGCTGCACTCGGTTTGCTCGCTTAATATGTTTCCAGTAGTCAAAGGCTATGTGTATAATGTTGAGGAATCGTCGAATCGGTGATTTCCACTAAATCTGGATTTCATTAGGAAACAGAGCAACCGTGAGGTTAGTGCAAGAAGCACAGTTCTTTTGTGGGAGAACAGCGTAAGTCTTGATGTGGATTCAAAATATGCTGGTGTGGAGTAATACCCTGAACAACCCTGTACGCCATTTTTATATTCTCGTGTCGCTCTCCATGAAGGGGCAGTCTACCTTGATTTGTTGTATTTTCTTAGTAATAGGTATCTGTGATACAATCTGTGCGTCGAGACAGACATTCGCATATCTGCCGTCACTCAGTATGGACGTTCCAGGTCAGTAATCGCAATTCCCAAAAGGACGTTTAACACAAATCATCAGAGAACTAAGAAAGTATATAAAGTACGAATCATGCAGAAAGAAGCATTTAAGCGTTTCAGTGATGTTGGAAAGGCGCAAGGTATGTTCTAGGCGAATGAGTGAAAGCAGTGTCGAAGACCGTTCATGTACAGTAGACAGACAGCATTCTGCTCACTCTCGGCCAGCGTTTTATTCTGTATATAGTATTCGTGTGTTTTATTATTGTCTACATCCAATATAGTCTGAGTTTTATTGTCTCATAACAGAGAAGTAAATCGTCACTCACTGATACCGAATTTCCCTTTCATGATTAGACAGCAACTTTTGGGTCACGGATTATATGGCGATAGGAATCATTATGTGTCTATGGGGTATATTTCTCTGGTAATTGAGATAACACTTTTAGCAACGTATTGCATGACCCAAGAGCCTCCCACCAATGCGGAGGCTGTGATTCAAGTCCAGCTCATACTGGCTTCCGCTCGCAACCTGCAGATACGTGTAGTCCCGCGTGGTATAAGTGGAATGTCATTTAGGACGGCGTAAAACACCAATCAAATAAATACTAGGGCTTACATTAATGTAGCTAATATATTGGGTGTACTGTGGTGTTAGCATACCGGTAAAAACACATACTAATTACATTTCTGTTCTTTCAAAACATTGCTTAAAATGAACAACAGACATGGGAAAGTCTTTCAGCAACCTGCGGATGGTCGTGGGTTTCCTGCGTAGTTTCCTGCCACCTTAATGCTGGACGCTGTCTCAGAAGTGAAATAGTCTTTAGTACGGCGTTAAACATCAATCAAATAAATAAGTAAGTAAATTTACGGGCATATATTGAGGTAAATAAACCTCTATCTACGGTATTGTTTATTTGCTACATGTAACCGTGCAGTAATTTGTATATACATGTACCTTTACTGATGTATACTAATTGCTTTATTTATTTATTTGCTTGTTTGGGGTTTTACGCTGTACTCAAGAATATTTCACTTATACATTGGTGGGAGGAAACCGAGTAGAACCCAGCGGAAACCGTCGATCATGCGTAGGTTGTTGGCAGACCCTCCCACGTACGATCTGAGAGGAAGCTAGCATGAGCTGGACATGAGTTCAAATTTCAGAATTTGCGTGTGTGCTTGGAAACGGATGAATAAGTAAACTTGTTACTGGTTCTATTCTGTTGGTCGTCCTGTTTTAGGGTGATTGACCAGCTGTGGGTGGGCCTAAGTCTTCCGGCAGATAAACACACGCAGGCAGATTTCAGATGGTTGGACGGAGCTCCACTTCATTGGACCAGTTGGGATGACGGCGACCCGAACAACATGGATTATAAGAAATGCATTTCAGTAAGGATGGACAAGACCCGGAAATACGACACTAAATCCTGCACATATCAATTTGGCAGTCTGTGTGAAGGTATGATAAACTTCAATATAACGTTTGCAGTAGCAACAAGACGATGACGTTCATACAATGGGTGATGATATCTAATGCTAAGGCTGTTCATATCAGTCCTGATATGGACTGTTCTTGTAACTTGTTGCTGCTCTGGGTTTGTTCTGTATTTTTTTGGTCTTTTATTATAATATTGCAGTACTTCATATTGAATTCCTGCATATACAACTATTCTGCTTGAACCAGGACTTGAACGTTCTAGGCATCCACAAGTCCTTGTACCGTAGCATTATTTTGATGTCATTGTTCATTGAATTTGATTTATTTATTTATTTATTTATTTATTTATTTATTTATTTATTTATTTATTTATTTATTTATTTATTTATTTATTTATTTATTTATTTATTTATTTATTTATTTATTTATTTATTTGATTGGTGTTTTACGCCGTACTCAAGAATATTTCACTTATACGACGGCGTCCAGCATTATGGTGGGAGGAAACAGGGCAGAGCCCGGGGGAAACCCGCGACCATCCGCAGGTTGCTGGAAGACCTTTCCACTTACGGCCGGAGAGGAAGCCAGCATGAGCTGGACTTGAACTCATAGCGACCGCTTTGATGAGAGGCTCTTGGGTCATTACGTTGCGCTTGTGCACCCCCACATTGAATTTGATGGGGTGGGGTGTGGGGTGGGGGTTGGGGGGTGGAGTAAGGCGAACCTAGGTAAATTGACGAGAAGCCAGATTTCACCGGTTAGGTGTGACCCCACAGGCAACTGTCACGGTCGCTGCTTTGGATTTACTCTCTGTGTCGTTGCTTTTCATATTAAGACTGGTGATATCAGTGGTTGTGTTACGACTATTCACATCAGTGGTGATATGAAGACTGATCATATCAGGTTTTGTATGAAGACTGTTCATATTAATCTTTTATGAAGACTGGTCTTATCAGGTTTTTATGAAGACTGCTCATATCTCAAGTTTATGAAGACTGGTCTTATCAGGTTTTTATGAAGACTGCTCATATCTCCAGTTTATGAAGACAGGTCATATCAGGTTTTGTATGAAGACTGCTCATATCAAGAGTTTATGAAGACCGCTCATGTAATCAGTGGTATGAAGACAGTTCATAGCAGGGTTGTATGAAGACAGTTCATAGCAGGGTTGCATGAAGACAGTTCATAGCAGGGGGTTGTACGTTTAAACGGTTGTCGACGTTTAAACTGCTCATGTGAGAAAGAGTGCTGATATAAGCGTATCTGTTAAGATTCTTCGTTTGAGGGATGATATTGGATGAAGGCTGTCCAGATAAGTGGTTGTGTTAAGACTGATTTAGGTTAACAGTTAAGTTAAGATTGATCAGCTGAGCGATGATGTTACCCCAATTCATTTTTGTTATCATTTAGAACTTGCATCTACCTTAGCTGACATAAACTGACAAATAACCCGATTTCACCGGATATGTAAGACCAATTATGAAAATGTCTTTTATATCATACAAGATTTGATATAAGTGGTAATACATGATTTATGACTACATGATTTATGATTTATTATAAGGGGTGGTGTTAGCACTGATTCATATGCAAAAGTTTATTTATTGCTTATGTACAATTTATATAAGCGATGATGATAAAACCCTTCACATGAGCGACGATATTAAAACTGTTCGTACAGATTGTCATATTAAACTTCTTCCCTTCAACAGTGAGATGTTCAAATACATCCCTGACATGACCAAAATGAGTCGTGGTATTTTGTTCATATGAATAATGATATGAACTGCTTATATAAGTGGTGATATTAACTGTTGATACGAGTGGCGATATTAACTCTTCATATAAGTTGTGATATTAACTGTTATAGTTATAGGCGATGTTAACTGTTCATATGAGTAGTGATATTAATTGCACATACGAGCAATGATATTAACTGTTTATACGAGTGATGATATCAGCTGTTCATTTGAATGGTGATATTAACTTTTCATGTGAGTGGTGAAATTAACTGTCCATAAGAGTGGTGATATTAACTGTCAAATGAGCGGTGATATTAACTGTTCACATGAGTGCTGATATTAGCACTCGACGATATTAATTGTTGATGAGTGGTGATATTAATTGTTCATACGAGCCATGATATTAACTGTTATTATGAATGGTGATATTCACTGTTCTCTATGTGGTGATAATAACTGTCTATACGAGTGGCGATACAGCTGTTCACATAAATGGTGATATTAACTGTTCATGTGAGTGGTGATTTTAACTGTTCATATGACTGTTGATAGTAACTGTTCATATTTGCGGTGATATTATTAATGTTCATACATGTATGAGTAGCGATATTAGGACAGAATATCATGCACAACTGTGCTTCTGTCAATGGAATTGTCCAGTTGGTTAGTAAATAAGTCTTCACTTTACTCTTGGCGGAAAAGTAGTTACCTTATTGCGCGGGTTTATTGCAGGCAGCTTTCAGCCATAAGTGATTTGTTAACTTATGTAAAAACCTAGGTTAAAACTGGGAGTTATGCTTTATTGATATGTAGGTTCATGGCAATTTTGCCACCGGACGAAGTATTTTAACAATACATAGATAATATCGATCTTTCGAGAAGTTTATTTGCATGGAAAGTGGTGTCGTGTTTCGTCGATAATGAAACATTTACCGTTCATGCAATGATCGATTATTATCAATGAAAATCAATATAGCTTAATTTTAATTTACTCTTTTTCAGGTGCTAGTCGGGAAGACTACAGACAACTGCGTGGGTCAAGTTTTCAAAAAATCACCGACGATGTCATTGTAAATATGGAACCATTTTATGTGATCACTGTTGAATCACGTCTGAAATGTGCCAGTCATTGTATGCAGTTTGGGAAGTGTCACGTGTTTACGTACGCTAATGAGGAGTGTTCTCTTTTCACTCCTACTATGGACGTTCCTCAGCTTTGTCATGTGGAGGACAGCTGTCACACGTACATGAGAAAGTTACACTAGAAAACAGAGAACAACTTGACTTCAGTGACTTCTACTTATTTCACATATTACACAGTTTACATACACTGCAATTTCTGCTGTATTGCAGTTGCGCAAAAATGTACTCGTTACTGATCAGGTAGCAATGTTGTATCATAATCATTATTGCTCTTGAGCTCACATGAGCTGCTGATCTTGTGTAATGTTGTATGTTAATATAGTAGGGTTGGTGGCCATCCGGCATAGGTATAGTCTTGGTCACTAATCATTGTTGTTTTGTCGTTGCAGATAGCCAGTCCCGGGTTACTGTTCATTGTATATAATCACCATTCACTACCACTGCAAGCGGCCAGGAAATAAAACAGACACTATCTAATTTAAAGAGCAGTGTTGTGTGTTTCTCCACCGGCCTCCTCGTCTTGTTTACCTAAGTTTGGCACACTCGTGATGGCAAGTAGTAATATGATATTTTTTAACACAATGTGAACAAAAATATTTATATGAAATGGACAAAGCCCCAAAGAAGCCCCCAAAAAGCTCCAAAGAATATATTTGTGTCGTTGCATGTGGTACTTTTTAATGCAGAGTGATGTAATTAAAAACAGTATTTGCTAATGAAATATAAGCTAAGTTATTGAAAACACTTCGCAGTAAAAGTGGAAAACATTGAGCTCGTTTTTTGCATCTTTTTCTACCTGATATGTTGATACCATCAATGTTGTTACCTCAGTACCAAAAAAAGACAATTATAAAGAGCACTGCTTGTGAATAATAAGTATTGAGTAAAGTATTTGGCAAGTGTTAAGAGAACCATCTCTATTCGAAAAAAAAAAACATCAGTGGGCTATGTCGAGATGTGAAGAGTCTGTTGAAGTAGCATGCTAGTATGATTCCCTGACGTATTCTGCCTACGTTGAATTCAAGTGAAGTGATTAGCGTCATCTGACGTCAGGGGCACGAAACCAGTCAAGCATACAGCATGAGCGGATCGCTGATTTGCGCGTGATTGCTAGGATATATCAAGGCTGAACTTCGTCGAGTATTCGCCTTCGGGCTCTTACGCCAACTACGGTTAGGAGTCATCGTGAAAGAAACAGCGTTCAAAAGCCTAATGCTGATTGTATTTCATGAGACAGTGAAAATCAGAAGCATTTATCCCAGTTAAATTTTACAATCTTCAGCGGTTGACAACTTTTGGTACTTTTCGCATCATGCTTTTAATATGGCAGCCATCTTAAAAACCGGAAGTTCGGCGGCCATACTTACCGTGTCTCACGAATATGACCGGTAAACGAATTAAACTTACACGATACCTATAGACCTTTCTTCCCTCCGCCCGGCCTTTGGCCTCGCCTCATTACGTTCGTTATCAATATACAATAAATACACACCTGTGCAAAACAATAGAGAGACGATTCAAAAATGATTACACACAATATTATGAAAAAAACATACAAATTGTACTTGAAAGCTATTTTAATTAATTAATAATTTACATTTGGCTTAGGTTTTACGCAAAAATGTTATACGCGAATCACGGAAGCCGGACATTCATGTTTCCCAGTTAAAACCACTGTCATCTGCAACGTATTTAACAAACTTCCTTACGTTAGTCCGCTGGCCCAGCAACAAACGATAGATTAGAACAGGCGAGTTCATTACCCAATGGCACATATTGTTTACCTTGAGTGCAGCGCCCTTGGTCCCAGTTTCACAAAGATGTCGTACATGTACGATGATCGCACATATAGGACAATGGTACGATAATAGTGACGTAAAAATATCGTTAGACAAAAGTACGATACAAAAATGTCGTACGCCGCTTCGTGAAACTGTGCCCAGATGACTAAGCGTGCAAATGCTTGGAACAGGCTCCAAAAGCCTATTTCTGACTTGGTGAATACTACAGATCTTTTCGCAGTTCTTAGTTGTTATTGTTTGAAGCTGAAAATCTGCTACACCTGTGTCAAGACAAGAGTGATTTCTGGTGAATAGGCCATACACGGCTCTGTGAAAGTGACCACTGGAGATGAAAAGAGACAAGGCAACAATCTACAGTATACAATAAGCAGCTGTATGGTTATGATGGTGGCGTGCAAACTGCTGTTCGTTCCTGTCTACACTTTGTGACTTTTTGTGGGGCAGCCAGGCTAGGTATTATCCATTCATTGCAAGAAAACAATATAAAAGAAGGCCAGATTCAGACCACATCTACCGATTTTAGTCATATCAATCCGCACACATAGTTCAGCTTGTGTGCTATTCAGAATCTATCCCGTCCATTCGAAAGGCGTACTGCTCTGCCAGAAAATGGTGCCAGTTCTATAACTTCAGCTGTACTGGACTGACTGGCTGTCGTTTTGTCCCTTTTATATACTGGTAGAGCAGAATGTTCCAGAAAAAACTTGCACATGCACAATCATCATGTCTAGAAACTTTTACAGATCTATGCACCCACTCAGTGCTCAATTCGGAATACTATAATCTGTCATTTAGCCAGTTGCCTATACTCAGTTGTCGGTAAAATCTGTCATACTCCTTATTGCCTTTAGTCAGTGACACGTAACAACACAAGCTCTACACATCGATATGTTGTGAGTCCATGTTTTTTGGAGAGAAAATGGAAAGAGAAGCTAGAATGTGTTTTCTAATTTATACTGTTAAACTCCATAAGCCTTATTTCGACACCAAAAAGTCATTTCCACAGGTGACGTCATAATTATTCAAAAAGGGTGACATGCTGGGTACTGGGCGGAATTCAATATGTTTTTGACAAAAGGCGACACCAGTTGCCTAAACTGTTATCGACTTAAATTTAAACCCTGTTTCTCACATTGCCATATTGGGTATTCATTGCACGCCGTAGCATTATTCGACATTCATAAATTAACTTTATTTTATCTCATGTAGAATTTGATCTCTCAACAGAATGCGTCTAGAGTTGCATGTTAGGAAATTCTGTTGTCATAAAACAATGTAATCTGTTCGCTGAGACAGTCGAGTACATGTAGCTGTCTTATGAAACAAATTACTCCCAAAGCCCATTTAATGACAAAGTAATTTATTTAAAGCTGGTCTACATACACGTTTACTCTCTTCAAATCCAAATGTGAAATTGTCAACATTTTCTATCTTGAGCGATGTAAAATTTTAAAAATCTTTCAAACCCAAAAGTGTGAATTTGACATGAGACAGAGTTGAATTGCAACCTTTTGGGCTCATTTTTAAAGTTCCTCTCATCCACCCCTTACGAAGTCTTGGATTTCTTAAAATTATATACATTTCAGTTTTAGGAGATTACAAAGATACACATATATAAAAACAGCAAGACATCATTCAATCCCGAGACATTTGTCACTTCAAAGCTCTGCATCTCCCTAAGGCAGGCAGTAATGAATAGCAAAGCTAAATGCTATTTTATTTTATTTTTTATTTACCTTGCCAATAAAATAAATTGACCTTCTCAGAAAAGGATTTCCTCATGAGGTTATCGTTTAATAGCCATTAAGTACCATTTCATTTAATGTAGTCCCAAACTCAGATGTGGCGCGTTATACAATTAGTTATCTTTTTCTTTAATTTTCATGTAAAGAGGTATACAGTGTTAGTACAGGAAAGAGAAAGTAGAGAGCACAATGCACCGTCACGCGAGGATTCCCGAGATGTTGATGGAATAAAGGGATGGAACGCTGCTGCAAAGCGAAAGTACAATGGAACAAAGCGATAACACGATACTGCGAAGCACTGGAACGCTGGCAGACACGTTCCATAGACTCGCAATTTGGTTCTCTCGCATCGCAGTGTCGTTCCATCCTTTCTCAGCATCGTTGGGGGATGGAAAAGTAATACAGTGGTGCGATGATGACCCTAGCAGGCTTTCATTCGCCACCATTAACGAGATGGCGTTAAGCCATAGTCATTCTCCCACTAGGTCAAACCATTTTTGCCTCATTTCAAGTTTAATACATGAAGCATTTTTATCAACAGTCTTAGTTTCCCTGTGTCCCGTACAGCTGTACAACAATGCAATATTTTGGAAGCTTTCGTGAACGTTTTGCAAATGACGCTTTTAATGGATTATTACAAAAGACTAAAACATAGAGGGCAAAGCCAGACAGGGCAAATGGTCACTCTTCCTGCCTGCAGTCAAGTTACCTCATTTAGGTTTTTATTCTAATTCTTCATGTAAATGCTAACGTCGTCGCTTAAGCGAGACTTTCCCTGATGTTCCTGAAACTATAATCTTGTCGATCGCTAGGCGACAACGACGGCATCGATCGTCCTCGAGTGCTGAACGTGCTCGTCCTTACTTCGCGCATCGCAATTTGCTGGCCGCAGCACGAGGGCGGTACCGGTAGCACGTAATTTGGGCAACAATGGTTTCGCCGGCCTAAATGCCCTCTTCCAGCTTTCATAGAAACTCTTAAACCTATGTTCTCAATGAAAACGATTCCATACTTTCTTCCGTCTCTTTGCCAGTGTCCGGTATTCCCTGCCAAGTGTCCACAACTCTGTACCGATGTCAATTATAAAATGAAAAAATCAACACACACTACATATAATAGCACAAAGGTTACTAAGCCAGAAGGTATACATGTGGTCAGGTTATCGATATGTAAGAAAATAACTCCTGAAAAGAGAAGCGATTATTATGGAAAGAGATTTAAAGAGTGTCTTACCAGAAAGGTGTTATTACTCTTCAAATAATAGATCACTGCACAAAGGCACTTGGAGGTATGTCCCATCAAACAAGAAAACAACAACCGTTGATCTCAAGATGATAATCTTTCAATCTGAATTAGCGTTTACGCATTCCCACCGGACGCAAGTATGTCTTGTCACCATGACTGCTAAGAAGTCGTCAGTGATGTTCTGATTTGAGAAGACAGCTAATGAGACTGACTCAAAATTATCCTGTCACATCCAAGCAAAGACCTCCATTGTGAAGACTCAGACTAGTCATTCTGTAACAAGAATGTCACCCATGTCAAAGGGGTCATTCGCGATTTATTAAATTTTATTTATTTATTTGATTGGTGTTTTACGTCGTATGCAAGAATATTTCACTTATACGACGGCAGTCAGCATTATGTTGGGAGGAAACCGGGCAGAGCCCGGGGAAAAACCCACGACCATCCGCAGGTTGCTGCAAGACCTTCCCACATACAGTCGGAGAGGAAGCCAGCATGAGCTGGACTTGAACTCACATCGATCGCGATTTATTAAAGGTCATGAAATGTACCATTTGGTAACCTGCAAGCTGAACACTACTTTATTACTTCATTTCAAGTAATACACGTACGAATAAGTGTGCGTCAGTTTTACTTAGTATAATCACTTACTGACCAAACGCATTGTCAGATATGTCTCTCGGACTCCCTGCTGTGATCGCTATGACGTGTTTTCTTCAGTAGACCTTGGCGGTCATCTTCTGCTGTTAACCGGGTTTGAGAACTTGGACTGAGAGTAGCAAACATTGCGAGTCGCTGGATGCCAGCTTGCGAAACTTCACTCATGGAAAGACTATCAAGCTGCCATTGGTCTCCTCGACAGCAAAGAGTAACGTCAAACAGAACATTGATAATGTCTATCACATGTAGTGTTGTTTCAATTCTCGATATGTTCTGTATGATTTATTTATGTTTTTGATTGGCGTTTTACGCTAAAGCCATAGAAAAGGCACGAAAGAGCTTGAAGTTCATACTACATATCACTAGTCTGAGAGTTTCACAGAACATGGCGGAAATTGCGCATGTATTTGTAACTAGTAATCAAAAAACTCCAGACATTACCAATACGATCTTTAGGAACCTTTAAAGTTCCAATTTTTCTAGAATTAATATCATTTAAGAGTTTTCTTTCTTCAAAATCATGCGTAACTCGGGTTGATACTCCCAAGTTATATCAAGTTATAACAGACAGGCAAGGAATATGAAAAATTTATGGTATCAAAGATCGATAAACACCGTCCTTGAAACCTGATCTGTTATTTTTCATAACATTTTTTCCAACAGAGTACTATTCCTTCTAAAAGATCGCATACTGCAGTGGTCTGTTGGCACCCAGTTAGTATCAACGACGTCATGTTTGTATCCTTTATTGGAATAATCAAACGTAGCTGTTCGCGTATGTTAATTGGGAAAAACTTGATGTGACGTTATAGGGGACAATATGGTCAGGAAAAGGCATCATAGAATCCAATGTTTCAAATGCCATTTAATGCACTGAAAAAATTCTAAAAGATTCAGCTATTTTTCTGGAAATTGTTTAATGGTGATATATACTTCGTGTTAGTATTTCCATTTGTGTAGCTATAAGAGATGTGTAAGTTGGGGTTTTTCAATGTTTTGAAAGTGTCGACACAACGATAGGTGAAACAGGGATCAACCACATTCTGTTTCCATTTACTTCTTTAAGGTATTTACAGAAACGATGATGGTCCTAACAGTTTTAAAGTTTTCAGAAAATTGTCAACCCTTGCTTTGCAAGTAGATGTCGATGTCCTAACTACGGAATCAATGGAGAAGTATGCTAGTGTTTACTGTTTGTGTTTACGTTTGGAGATAAGGAATGCTCTCTGTTTACTTTTACCACTGACCCTTTCCGCTTATTTTACATAGCTAACTGCGACATGTGCAAGCGCACAGTTCACCAGACGCACCGACGTATTGTCAACGGTCCTCATGGACCCCGATAGCACAGTTGGTAGAGCGTCCCCTCTACTTCCACGCTTGGCGTTCGGCATGAAGGGGATAGTTCAACGACTGGGTGATTTGCTATTGGTAAGGCGTCTCAGTGAAGCAGCATCAGATAAAAGAGCAATGGAAATCCGTCCTGCAACAAGGAGGCATATTACAGGCACTCTAAGGATTCCTTATGTCATATGACTAAAAAAATTGTTAAGTTCGATGTTAAACGCACTCACTCAACGGTCCTCTTTTGCTTCGTACTGGTTTGACCTTTGACTGAATTGAACACTGCATGCCGACTTCTGGCTACTGGCTTCCGACTAGTCATAACAAGGTCATCCAAATTTAATCTATTAATATTTAATCTATTCTACTTCCATGATCCAACGAAATCACTCAGCACAACATCTTCAGACACATGTTTTTCCTAAAGTGATCCGAGCTGTTTGATCGTGTGGTCTCAAGTCTGCGGAGCACCCTAAGGACGAATATTGCGTCAATGCCGGAAATGATGGAAACAGATACATAAAATGATTAGTCACATCAACTCCTTTGCTCTAGTGCTTAGAGAGGACGAAATGTCACGTCTGATGCAGCGGGAAATAGCTATAGACGATACTGCGTTATTGGAGAGTGTTATTGGTAAAGTTTGTGATACGCAACGGAGAGATCTTTTCGCTTGTACTCAAGACCGTCCTCATAAATCGTTTGCATTCGTTCATTTTTTGTGTTTTCTCAAGAAAACCGATTCAAGACTACACCCTTCGTTCGCTCATTCGGTGTAAACCAATAAAAGAAATCTCGTATCTGTCGTCAACGGCACAGTGATATGTTTAAGACTTGTTGTGTAAACCGGCAGCCGGTGAAAAGGCTACGGACATGAGCTTACTCTACCAGGAAACTGATAGAGGACACAACAACAGCAAGTTAGTTTAAGAAATCATTTATAAAGAAAGCACAGTTTTTGTAGAGTAGAGCTATCTACAGGGTTTGACGTTATTCCAAAACCAATGTCCAGTATACAGATTTGTGATCTGACATTGGTCTATATACTGTATGCCCATGTCCGCTAAAAACCCATGCACGTGTTGCCAGGCATACCGTGTGTGACGATCTTCTTGGCAACAATATCCTGTGCTGAAATGCCGGGTACATGTACTATATTGTTTGACGAACATTTGTCTGAATCTGAGGAAATCTTGATTCGAGCTCTAACGTAGTATATAAATGATATTTAAGTTTTCCAGGGTTTATTTCATGTCCAACCGCGTGTCCCACGTGCAGGTGTTCGAGACTCTTACTGATCAACTCAAGTTGATGTTTATTATAAAACCCTAAAATGGGATTCAACGACGTAATATTCATGAGTACGGCGTAAAACAACAATCAAACAAATAAATAAATCAACGTGACTATGGAGTAGATGACCTATACATGAGCAATACAAAAAGCCTCAAAGGTGTGAATTAATCAATTAATTAGCTCCGGCAACTAAAAAGTTTAACTGCTGTTAAAATGAACAGATTAATCCCAGATCCCAACTGTGAGTTACTCTCCCCTTTATAATTATATTTAATCTATCTCCCCTCTTGTATATATAACATATTTGCTAGCACTGTTTCTTCACATTTGCTACATATTTATGTACCATCGTTAATCGTTTGCTCCAGTTCCGGATATATCGCTCTTTTATTTATACCCTGCTGCATACACACGTAGCTTGTTCGTTAAATTATTTATTTATTTGATTGGTGTTTTACGCCGCATTCAAGAATATTTTACTTATGCCACCGCGGCCAGCATTATTGTGGGAGAAAACCCGGGCAGAGCCAGAGGTAAACCCACGACCATCCGCAGGCTGCTGCCAGACCTTTGCACGTACGGCCGGAGAGAAAGGTAGCATGAGCTGGACTTGAATTCACAGTGACCTCATTGGCGAGAGGCGTGTTGTGACATTTTCGGTCGGCATCTGAAGTAAATAAATAGTTAGACCCTTTTTCACACGTTCCACGTTCACCATTCCTCAAAGATACACCAAGACTCTGCTTGGCAAGACCTGACATGGCTAACAATTCCAACAGGGACAACAGGTACTCCCCTTTACATCCGACTGGGACGACAACCAGACCTGGTATCCTGTCACCCAAATGTACTTAGATGTATAAATAACGTCTCTGCACGGATTGGGTGGGCTCTGCGATGTTGACATCCTGATTTGCTGCACTTTTAAAACTCTGATACACGCGCCTCACACAGTGCTCTAGAGGAAAGGTTAATTCTTTGTGCAACTTTGTGAATGTTGTGTTTTTAAGGGCTTGACATCTATTAATCCTTTAATAATTCAATGGTCGTCGTGGCGGTGAGATGCGTGTTCCTTGGAGGCAGTGAACCGTCATTAGATAGCCGCATAAAATTTACTGTCCCAGTATTTGGCGCACATCTCGATGGCATCGTCAAACACATCGGCTTCTTTCTTCTCCACCTCTTCATCTGCCAGTTCATTCTGTTGCGTTGGCGACAGACTCTCTCCATCCAGCATCCTAGGCAATGTCACACCAGTCAATCATCTTGATAGTTGTCCATAGGAATGTTCAATACGGTTAAACCGACTGTGTCTGGGGACGGCGGCAACTATCACTAGCAAATCTAAATTCAAATCCTTCCTCAGTCTACCGTAGTTGATGAGATTTAGGAGAGATTTGGTCGACCAGTCCGGTTCACCATCACAGTCACCACTGTTCTAGGGTACACTGGATCCTGGACATCTGACCTTATAATGGTTTTATAGGATGATATCCCAGGACACCGCTGACTTGGACAACATTGTGACACGCTTGAAATCTCCGTCTTCTTCTGGTGATCTACGTTCTGAGGTAATTATTTCTCAGATGAAGCGCATATCGTACAAATATTTTAGAAAATGTATATACATATATTTGACTTCTTAAATTATTTACAAACTTACCTGAAGACACAATCTTTCTACTTTTTTCTACTAATATTCTTGAGTACAGCGTAAAACTCAAATAAATAAATAAATTTGTTTACTAACTATTATGGAAAGAGAAAAAGTGTAGGGCTATTCAAGTAGATAATGCCTCGTGCTTTTCCTTCAATACAATCAGACTTCCAGTACTGTGGCCCAGTATTTATAAAAGCCATTATCTATGAAAATATTTTAAGCTGTAGGTTTCACTTTAAGGAGAGAATCAAGAACGCATGATGGACTTCCTTAAATTCTCACGGCTGTACAGGAAATACAGACGCTTTCCGCATCTTCTCCCACTGACGTTCAGGCACCTGTGTCGTGGGTCCCAGCACAGTTCCCTCGAACAGTTCCACTTTACAATTACATGTACTACCAACTCCCGAACTTACAGAGGGAAAAACCATTATCTCCGCCGATATGCTTCAAGAGTCTGCTATGGAATGACATTCCCATTGCCTTGGCCCATGTAGCAACGCTAACGGGAGACATTCCACGGACTCTAACCAGCCCGCTATCACCCTGCAGTACAACCGTCAACCGTCAACAACACAAACGTTTGCTTCGCAAAAGGCTCCAAGGTGAACACCGGATCTCTCAGAAATCCAGTATGTCTGAATGACAGCAAGTTCGAAAAAACATCGAGATTTTCTACTGCATAACGGTTTATTTTGTCAGCTGTGGACTTGATTTGCTTTGATTTGTTTAATCACCAATGTAGTACAACAGAAAAAAAGAAACGCCTGAAAAACCTGAAATTTCTGTAAGGTGCTTACGCAAGCTTCTTACATCAACGTGTAAAAAAGGATAGGTGGTCAGTTGATTTAAGGAGGAGAAGTTTTTTTAACGAAAGACGAATGTGACAAATAAGAGGACTAGACTGCATTAAAGTCATCCCAATGTCTCCAAATTTCATGGTCGTTATCATTGCCTTTGTTAACATCATTTAGCTGGATAGGATTAAAACACATATTAGATAGGTCATCAAGATTGTAAGGATGTAGATCTAACTCAGATGAGGTGTGACACTATTAAAAGAACTATCAGTTGAGAATAATAAGCTGTGGGCTAGACCCAGGAAAGGAATATTCTCATTTTCAGACATTATTTGTCATATAATAGGAAGGTATATCAAGTGAGTACAGAGTGTAACAATCAAGTATCATGGTAATGCACACACTCAGCACAAAAGACACACACATGCAGATCCCAGTATAAAGCATATGATTTTTTTTTTTTTTTTTTTTTTTGATTGGTGTTTTACGCCGTACTCAAGAATATTTCACTTATAGGACGGCGGCCAGCATTATGGTGGGTGGAAACCGGGCACAGCCCGGGGGAAAGCCGCGACCATCCGCAGGTTGCTGGAAGACCTTCCCACTTGCTGCCGGAGAGGAAGCCAGCATGAGCTGGACTTGAACTCACAGCGACTGCATTGGTGAGAGGCTCCTGGGTCATTACGCTGCGCTAGCGCGCTAACTGACTGAGCCACGAAGGCCCCTAAAGCATATGAAAAACAGTTGATAGATAACATGTATCAGCTTCATAGTGAAATGAATCATACTTGAAAATAAGCACGAGTTGATGTTGCCACTTACAAAAAAGAGCTGTTCACACAACAAAGCACAACATTCCACAACAAACGTATAATTAATAATAATAATAATAATAATAATAATAATAATAATAATAATAATAATAATAATAAAGAACAAGAGAGGCAGAATGGGTGGAGAGCTTCTTTCTAAGAACCAGGTTAAAAGTTGAATAGATTTACTCTACGGTGATATGTTAAGACTAATGGTCACAAAGCAGAATTCTTGATGGGCATGCCGGCTAAGTAATAATATTTTTTTCATGTGGCACAATCCACATAAATAAAATGCATCGACACAAATTAATTTTTTTTACAGCTTATACACACCATGTTGCATAACGCATTTACTCAGCATTATAAAATGCGTACTAACAATGCACAGACATAATAGATACAGACACCGTACCAATATACACATGATAAATACAGACGCCGTAACAGTATAGACATGATAGATACAGGCACCGCACCGGTATAGACATGATAGATACAGACACCGCATAAGTATAGACATGATAGATACAGGCACCGTACTAGTATAGACATGATAGATACAGACACCGCACCAGTATAGACATGATAGATACAGGCACTGCACCAGTATAGACGTGATAGATACAGGCACCGCACCAGTATAGACATAATAGATATAGGCACCGCGCCAGTAGAGACATGATAGATACAGGCACCGTACCAGTATAGACATGATAGATACAGACACTGCACCAGTATAGACATGATAGATACAGGCACCGCACCAGTATAGACATGATAGATACAGGCACCGTACAAGTATAGACATGATAGATACAGACACCGTACCAGTATAGACATGATAGATACAGGCACTGTACCAGTATAGACATGATAGATACAGGCACCGTACCAGTATAGACATGATAGATACAGGCACCGCACCAGTATAGACATGATAGATACAGGCACCGCACCAGTATAGACGTGATAGATACAGGCACCGCACCAGTATAGACATGATAGATACAGGCACCGCACCAGTATAGACATGATAGATACAGGCACCGCACCAGTATAGACATGATAGATACAGGCACCGTACCAGTATAGACATGATAGATACAGGCACCGCACCAGTATAGACATGATAGATACAGGCACCGTACCAGTATAGACATGATAGATACAGACACCGTACCAGTATAGACATGATAGATACAGGCACCGTACCAGGATTCATATCGTGTATTATACAATATGCTCACAAGATCGAGACCACCAGTGAATGCTTGTAACATCAGATGTACAATACCATCAGACTATATACCACATGAGGTCTATGTTCAGTGGTAAACAAATTGCATGCATATATCCAGCACACCATGCACTCAGCTATCATACAAAGAGTAAAATTATACAAGAGATTATTTTGAATTTGGTGAATATGCTACATAAGAATGTTTATAATGCTCAGAAATTATCAAACGTGCAAATAAGATATTCACGTATGAGTGCAGTCATACATAACACAGCTAGGGTTTATAAATACAAGCTACATGTACTTATTGAACAGATCACAAGACAGTTACTCAACAGTAATACAGTACTACATAGTACACATGGTTTACTTACTGAACATATCACAAGACAGTTACTCAACAGTAATACAGTACTACATAGTACACATGGTTTACTTACTGAACATATCACAAGACAGTTACTCAACAGTAATACAGTACTACATAGTACACATGGTTTACTTACTGAACATATCACAAGACAGTTACTCAACAGTAATACAGTACTACATAGTACACATGGTTTACTTACTGAACATATCACAAGACAGTTACTCAACAGTAATACAGTACTACATAGTACACATGGTTTACTTACTGAACAGATCACAAGACAGTTACTCAACAGTAATACAGTACTACATAGTACACATGGTTTACTTACTGAACAGATCACAAGACAGTTACTCAACAGTAATACAGTACTACATAGTACACATGGTTTACTTACTGAACAGATCACAAGACAGTTACTCAACAGTAATACAGTACTACATAGTACACATGGTTTACTTACTGAACATATCACAAGACAGTTACTCAACAGTAATACAGTACTACATAGTACACATGGTTTACTTACTGAACATATCACAATACAGTTACTCAACAGTAATACAGTACTACATAGTACACATGGTTTACTTACTGAACATATCACAAGACAGTTACTCAACAGTAATACAGTACTACATAGTACACATGGTTTACTTACTGAACAGATCACAAGACAGTTACTCAACAGTAATACAGTACTACATAGTACACATGGTTTACTTACTGAACATATCACAAGACAGTTACTCAACAGTAATACAGTAATACATAGTACACATGGTTTACTTACTGAACATATCACAAGACAGTTACTCAACAGTAATACAGTACTACATAGTACACATGGTTTACTTACTGAACATATCACAAGACAGTTACTCAACAGTAATACAGTAATACATAGTACACATGGTTTACTTACTGAACAGATCACAAGACAGTTACTCAACAGTAATACAGTACTACATAGTACACATGGTTTACTTACTGAACAGATCACAAGACAGTTACTCAACAGTAATACAGTACTACATAGTACACATGGTTTACTTACTGAACATATCACAAGACAGTTACTCAACAGTAATACAGTACTACATAGTACACATGGTTTACTTACTGAACATATCACAAGACAGTTACTCAACAGTAATACAGTACTACATAGTACACATGGTTTACTTACTGAACATATCACAAGACAGTTACTCAACAGTAATACAGTACTACATGGTACACATGGTTTACTTATTGAACAGATCACAATACAGTTACTCAACAGTAATACAGTACTACATAGTACACATGGTTTACTTACTGAACAGATCACAAGACAGTTACTCAACAGTAATACAGTAATACATAGTACACATGGTTTACTTACTGAACATATCACAATACAGTTACTCAACAGTAATACAGTACTACATAGTACACATGGTTTACTTACTGAACATATCACAAGACAGTTACTCAACAGTAATACAGTACTACATAGTACACATGGTTTACTTACTGAACATATCACAAGACAGTTACTCAACAGTAATACAGTACTACATAGTACACATGGTTTACTTACTGAACATATCACAAGACAGTTACTCAACAGTAATACAGTACTACATAGTACACATGGTTTACTTACTGAACATATCACAAGACAGTTACTCAACAGTAATACAGTACTACATAGTACACATGGTTTACTTACTGAACATATCACAAGACAGTTACTCAACAGTAATACAGTACTACATAGTACACATGGTTTACTTACTGAACAGATCTCAAGACAGTTACTCAACAGTAATACAGTAATACATAGTACACATGGTTTACTTACTGAACATATCACAAGGCTGTTACTCAACAGTAATACAGTACTACATAGTACACATGGTTTACTTACTGAACATATCACAAGACAGTTACTCAACAGTAATACAGTACTACATAGTACACATGGTTTACTTACTGAACATATCACAAGACAGTTACTCAACAGTAATACAGTACTACATAGTACACATGGTTTACTTACTGAACATATCACAAGACAGTTACTCAACAGTAATACAGTACTACATAGTACACATGGTTTACTTACTGAACAGGTCACAAGGCTGTTACTCAACAGTAATACAGTACTACATAGTACACATGGTTTACTTACTGAACATATCACAAGACAGTTACTCAACAGTAATACAGTACTACATAGTACACATGGTTTACTTACTGAACATATCACAAGACAGTTACTCAACAGTAATACAGTACTACATAGTACACATGGTTTACTTACTGAACAGATCACAATACAGTTACTCAACAGTAATACAGTACTACATAGTACACATGGTTTACTTACTGAACAGATCACAAGACAGTTACTCAACAGTAATACAGTACTACATAGTACACATGGTTTACTTACTGAACATATCACAAGACAGTTACTCAACAGTAATACAGTACTACATAGTACACATGGTTTACAAAATACAGAAGGTAGGGATTTAGTCAGGATTCTTCAGGTGTTCAGTGGGTCAGGTGGGTACGTAATTATTTAGGTAAAGGATTTGGTCAAGATTCATCAGATGTTCTGCAGAGGATGTTTAGATAAGATATCTACCCATATAGCTTATGACACTGTTCACCACACAGGAAATGGCCGAATCCATTGTAGTCGGTGGTGTTGTGAAGTACAGCGGAAAGTACAGACGAAACTGATTCGACAGAACCCAAGAGGACATGCTTTATGACGTACCCATTCGGACTCCTATTAATTCCAAGTGCACAGAGAGGATAAGCGTGAACACAGAGACACTCGATCAATTATATCTTCATTGAAGTCTAACTAGTGCATTTATTCCCGACAAATGAAATTGAGAATGACGAAAAGGCGAGATCTATACAAATGCCATTCTTTTGTGTATTGTCATTGCCCGTACGTCATGTCAGCAAACAATTATGGGTCTGTTTACTTAGGAAATGTTGTTGTTGTCCTTTCCGGATATTGTAGCCCGTGAAAGAATCCCTTTTAGTTATACATTTTCATTGACTTTATTTTGGTTTACAATGTGTGCTGTCTATTTCTCACATACGATGCGTATTTACAAGAATAAAGTCACATAACAAAAGCATTTTCTTTGTGAACTAGATAATAATACCAAAAAAAAAAACCCCATGTTGTTTGATTTATTTATTTATTTATTTGATTAGTGTTTTACGCCGTACTCAAGAATATTTCACTTATACGACCGCGGCCAGAATTATGGTGGGAGGAAACCGGGGGAAACCCATGACCATCCGCAGGTTGTTGGAAGACCTTCCCATGTACGGCCGGAGAGGAAGCCAGCATGAGCTGGACTTGAACTTATAGCGACCGCATTGGTGAGAGGCTCCTGTGTCATTACGCTGCGTTAGCGTGCTAACCAACTGAGCCACGGAGGCCCCCACCATGTAGTTTGACAGCACTGAGTCAGACACATATCACCTTATTTAGGGACCCCCTACCTGTGGCTCATATCCTCGGTTGACACTTATCCACAACCAGGTGACAATATCAATCACCTTCATTAAGATAAACTAATGCAGGTCTATGCGTAAATCACTATCAAGTATTTAAACAGTAGGAATAGTACAGCTTGGCTAATGGTTTTATTAAATTTATGAACCGTGTTAAGCGGCAGGCTGATAATTATGCGATAAAACCACTCTAGAATATGTAACAAAACTTGTGTGACAGTAAAGTACCCCTACAATTACAATAACTGGTACATTGCCGAAATAAGGATGTCGGCGTGTGCGTGTTTATACAACTACATCCAGATTTTCAGCTAAGCACAGCGTATTGCATCTAATTAAGGTCATCCGCAGAAATCAGATTCATATCTTAATTTATCATTTGTTTCTCACCCTTTGTGATACGCCATGATTTTATGTATTATTATATGTTATTTATTTGATCGGTGTTTTGTGGAGAAAATGCTTCATTATTGTCCAGACGATATATACCAAAAGCATCGGCTCGCGCTCAGTGAGGCATTGGCCATCGACGACTTCAATAAGCCTGCTATTGTGAGATTACTGACAAATCGTTTGTATGCTGTGAAACGGGTACAGCGTACGGGATTTTTTGAAATCGTACACACACGGGCATTTCACTCGCTCGGGGAGTGAAATATGCCCCCAGCAGATTTAGGCCAGCTAAAAACAACAAATCAATTGTGCTTGGACATAACATCACGTCATCTTGTACATCAGTGTCATGCTCTGTTAGATGCAAACCGATGAATTTAGTTGGTTGTATGGCACACTTCAGGACACTGTCATAGACAAGACAAAGAATGTGCGGTATCTCTCTGTGGAGTAACCAAAAACCACGGCGGTTGTTGCTGACGAGTGATTTCTGGAGGCTTTGCAGGAAAATATCGTATTTGCAGAGCAGCAATTGCCTTAAATTAGATTATAACATGGATGCTGACCATCCTAAGCGCTTATTTTTCATGCATATTTAATGGTTAACTGTTCTCTTCTAAGATGTAGAGGTTTCTCAAGTGTTTCCACGTGTAGGCTACATAGTGAAGTGCCTTGGAAGGTATTTGTTCCTATTTTAGAGCAGGGTATTGGAGACTATCAATACTGTATCGCAGGCGGATTGATTGGCTATTGCGGCATAGTCTACATTGGAACGGATTAGATACTGGTGCATTTTAAGAGAGTAGATCTGCTTGCTCTCCATTTTGTGCCTGATATGCATCTAGTACGATTGAGGTTGCGTTGAATTCTGATTGTAAGTTCATCACTGTGATCTTTCCACAATAATCTGCCATCGACAATCGCCCATATGTATTTTACCTTGTCTTTGAATTCGATTTTCTTTTCGTCTAGAGAGAGTTCTACATTTACCTTTGTTTTGTTTGTGAAAACAATAACTGTTGGTTTAGTGGTGCAGAAATTGAATTCCCATTTGTCAGCCCAGTTAGAGCTGGCGTTTAATGTTTTCTTAATAGCACTTGTTATTTTCTGTACCGATTTGCCTGTCTTCCATATTACCGCACCATCAGCAAACAATGATTGTTCTTGTCGGTCGTTTCTATCTATTTCATAATGCTAGTCCATTTATCATAATGTTAAATAAAATTGGGCTTAATACGCTTCCTCTCCGGTCGTAGGTGGGAAGGTCTGCCAGCAACCTGTGGATGGTCGTGGGTTTCCACCGGGCTCTGCCCGGCTTCCTCCCACCATAATGCTGGCCGCCGTCGTATAAGTGAAATATTTTTGAGTGCCGCGTAAAACACCAATCAAATAAATAAATAAATAAATAATACGCTCCCTAGAGGAGTTCCGTTTCGTAGAGAGTGTATCTCAGATAAAGATTTTGCAAGCTTAACTTGAAGTTCCGATATCTTAGGAAATCATTTAACCACTGTTGGATTCATCAAATTTAATCAAAAAATCGAATTTATCAAACTGGAGTATAACTCTATCTGGTCATACAAGGTGAAAGGCTTTTTCAATGTCTACGAAAACAGCCAGAGTATATTCATGCCTACTTCTGATGGATCTGATGTTGTAATTTCGTAAGATGGTCGTATGTGTTACATCCTTTTCTGAATCCACTTTGTGTTTCATTCAAAACATTCTGCTTGCTGAGATAAAGTCCTCACCGGTTTTTAACTACAGTGTCCATTGGTTTACATAAGCATGAGGTGAACGATATTGGGCGGTAGGAGTTACTGTTTGATGGATTTTTTTCCGGGTTTTGGAGTGGGCATGACAATGGATGATTTCCAGGTTTTGTGGCAGCTGTCTTTCTCTCCAACTTGTATTCATCAGTTTCAGTATTATGTTTTGACTTTTTAATCGTAAATGTTTTAGAATTTTGTAGCCTCAGTTACATTTTTGTTGAATAAATCTGTGCCTGAAAGGCAGTCATTGCCAGTAGATATGTTTTTGGCAATGTTTCTTAAAATTTTCCCAGTTACCTTTGTGAAACAAAAAAGTTAGGGTGGTTAGTGTTTATTTCCGTTTGAGGCGACAGGGTAAGTTCAGGTAGCAAAGCGAAGTGATAACCCCCAAGTGGGTCTGGCATAACATTCCAGCCTGCTTTACAGGAGAGATCAGGGGTTGCTCTATTGCTCTTTACAAGTGTTGCCTTAACCGAAGTACATACTTGTTCATTCGCCGTTATTTAGGTTATCTAAATTGCGCTCTTCTAACCACTCACGTACTGTATTACCAAGATCGTCACTCTGTTCACAATTTGTGCCCCATATCAGGTTATGGCTATTGAAATTTTATTTTTGGATTTGTTACCTGGCTTGAGGAATGTTTCTTAGATACAAATAATACCGGAATTTATTTCAGAAGCCAATAATATTAAGTTGTCTCCATTTTTGTGAATGCCGCGGGCATTCCATTGGAGGAGTTTTAAGTGGGTTGCTTTGATATTTGTTGTCAGGATAGGCAATCGTTAGATTGGCTGCTGTTACACCTATAGTGAGTTGTTCATTGGTTATGAACCGGCCCCGATAGTACAGTTGGTAGAGGTTTCGCTTCGGGAGCGGTAGACCCAGGGTCAATCCTGGATCGAGTCATAACTAAACCATCAAAGAGGAAGTTGTAGCTTGTTTGCTTCCCGTTCAAAATGAGGGGGATAGTGCAATGAATGGTTAACCCGTATCAGTATAATGGCGCGAGCGGGGCGGCTTATTTGTCTTCGAAAAGGCGTCTCAGTGGAGCAGCACTAAATAAAAGAGCGGTGGAAACAAGCAGGCACATTACATGCATTCTAAGGATTCCTTCTTTGTCATTCACTCGCTCAATCATTCGCTATTGATTGAGTGGGGAGTGATGCTTTGGGGGCGAACTTTGGGTTCATTCCCCGATCCATTATTTCTTTTGTGCTGAATTTCCAATTGGGAAAATCATGAGAGTTACTTACTATTATATCAGTTTAGATTTTAGTGGTAGACCGTTGATTATGAAGACACTTTGTCACGATGTTTATAAAACCAAGAAAATCCTACTTCGTCATTTTTTCGCACTTTTCTTCTTCTGTTTGTGGTGCGTGATTTTCCCTTTCGCCCTGATCAAGCTGGGCTACCTTTGTAACCGGGGCGTTAAGATTTTGTAGCACGCTTTGTTTGGAAGGCCTTTGTGTTTGGTTGGCTTGTTTGATAGCTTCCGCATATCTCATCCTGCTATCGGCTTTTATAAATTTAATTTTTTTTTCTTTTGTGTGACTTGCGTCCTTTGTAGCCCGCTAAATGATTTTGTTTGCAGTTTGCGCAGTTCACTTTTGTTCCATTGTAATTTTGATACTCATGTTTTCCTGAACATTTTGGTCAAACAAAGCCTACTTTACCAAATTTCATGGTGTGGCCGAAGTTTTTATAATAGTAGTATCGCCTGGGTGTCTCGAAGAAAGGCTTTACAATAATGCTATGCTATGAAAGTTGAAGGAAATCTGGTAATTTTAAGCCGTTAAAATGAGCATAACACCTGTTGTCGGTGTGTTATCCTTACTGAGACGTTCTGCAAATATAACATGCTGTTCTTTCAGTTTTATCATGAGGTCTTCCATTTTGGTGGCATACATCACTCCTTTGCATTGTTCTCTGCACTGTGTATGTGGCTTGATAATAACTGGCTTATCGGCGAAGCTTCTGAAATGGCGTTTCAGGTCTACAGCGAATTTTTAGGTCACTACATGGTAATTGAGTTACGCTGTGGACATACACAACTTTCTTTTTAAGGCCCTGTGCTAGTCTAGTTTTGAGAAATGGAGTGCCCTCATTTTTACCAGGCTAGGAACAATAACGAATAAATTTTCAAAGTTGGTATGCGGGGTTTGGGGAAATCTTGTTGGGGATGGGTTGATTTCATGAATATCAGCTGCCTTTCGTTTCGTCATGTTTAAAATGAAATGTAGAGGGATGACAACAGACTCTAATATTTCTAAACGATAAGGAAAACACATAAGCAAGAATCTACAATAAGTTGAGTTTGGAGTGGTTCTCTGTGCTGTTTTTTGTTGACTGACTGCAGTCGCTGTAGCTGATTGTCTTCAGGCGTTTTAGCTGTCGTTCAGGTTGTTAAGGTGTCCCAGGCAAGCTCAACGATTTGTGCTCCAGATAAGCTCAGTAAATCAAGAATTAATAAAGACTGTCAGTCTAAGAATCACTCCAGTCTGTTGTTTTACGAGTGTGTCACGTTAAACCTGTCTCTCCATCCAAAACTCAACGGTGATAAAATCTGGCGAAGAAAAACGCGTGTCATTTTAAAAGCCAATCAAATTTCTGGCTGTAACAATGTGAAATGTAACAGTATGAAGAAATCTCGCGCATGCGATGTGGATCTTTTATCGATAATCGTGTTCAGATCTTACAGGCCGTAATTCTGCGCTAAGTTTAAACTGAAGCAATGGACTAACACTTGGGCTATCTTCAAATCGACAAAACTGTGATGAGGGAAATATTGTCCATCTTCATTCTGCTGTTTACATGATCACACATTTCTGACAATTTCCTCAAAGAAAGATTAATTCTATAAGAGAAATTTATACGTGATTATAAATTCTAATGTGGTGGGTTCGGCATCGACGTACAAAATAATATGCAAAAAAAAAACCAGCTAACCACTGTACAAAAGGAAATACTGTAGTACAGTGTTAGGAAATATCTAGCAATTTAGTATTGAAGGTGTTACGGTATTGAAAACAGCAACAGAAAACAGACTCAGTGACTCAATATTACAATGTAAACAATGCTTTATATATAAAATGAGACGTACAGTTTACAGACAGTTCAACAACAACAACATAAAAAAACATACACATCAGTATTACCGGTCTTTTACAAGTTTCCAGTTCACCTTTGCATCCCAAGGAATGTATTCCAGGAAATCCAACGTAAAGACCATGGGATAAACACACAAGTCACAAATTGTCCCAGACAGGTACTTCGCCAGGTTAGCGAACGCGAACACAGTACACAGGTTACACAGAACTGGAACAGTCAAGCCTTTGAATGACGTCATACCCGCAGAGCACAACACAGGGTAAATACAGGCATGGAGGTATAATCCACTTCAGATCAGTCACAGCTCCCGCAGAAGCTCACAAACGAGCCGTTCAGAGACGTAGAGTAATGTCACCTTGTGGCAGAACGAACGTCCTGTGCCAAAACTGAAAACTTCAGTTTAGAGTTCTTGACGACCTTGTCGGTCAGGTGAGGTCAGCGTGTTAAACAAATTACACAGTCCACACTGTATAATCATAATAAAGATCCGAACACCAATAAACGTGTCTTCCGCAGAAATTCACATAAACCAGACATCAGTACAACTGTGGTACACAAACGGTGCCGGCATAAAAATCTGTCCTCCCAAATGAAACTGGCATCACCAGCTCATATAAATATAATGGACTCGATACGAGAGCGTCTCACACTCTCCTGGCTCCCAGTGGATCCAGCAAAAATACCTCCCCTCTGCACAGAAAACACGGCTTATATACGCTCCAGGTGGATTCAACTATTTTTAGACACAGAATTAACAACCAATGAACAGCCAGTTAAATAAACAGAGCATTGAACAAGGTGCTTTCGACCAGGTCCGCGCTGTACATATATAACAGGGCCTGTTATGCTTTCACAAAGGTCCGCAGACTAACAGTACATGAAGACGTTAAATAGTCATACATAACACCCTCACCCTTCAGGGAAAGAAAGTTTTGCATAAAACTTTCTTTAACATATTCATAATTATGAATAATAATAACGTTTACCACAGTCTCTAAAAACAAAGCTGCAGAAAACCAACTAGACACGTGACAAACAATCAGCAATCACATTATCTTTCCCTTTTATGTGTCTAATCTCTAGATTAAATTCTTGCAAAAGCAAACTCCACCGTAACAATCTTCGGTTTTTACCTTTTAGTTTGTGCAAGAAGGTTAAGGGATTGTGATCTGTATACACAACAATGGGGTAACTTGACGAAGTCACGTATACTTCAAAATGCTGTAATGCTAGAATCAAGGACAGACACTCCTTTTCTATTGTCGAATAATTTCTCTGGCACTTGTCAAATTTGCGAGAGAAAAAACATACAGGGTGATCAACGTGATCTGTTTCATTTTCTTGTAACAAAACTGCCCCAGCAGATATATCACTGGCATCAACAGCTAGCTTAAATGGTAAATTAAAATCAGGTGCTACAAGTATGGGGCTGCTGCTTAGCATGGCCTTTAATCTATCAAAAGATCTCTGACACTCAATGGACCACAAGAATTTAGCACCTTTCTTTAACAGCTGAGTTAATGGCTCAATAACAAATGAAAAGTTCCTACAGAACTTTCGATAATAACCTGCCATGCCCAAAAAACGCTTTAACTCTCTCTTACAACTTGGCACTGGAAAACAAGAGATAACAACTCCACTAGGATGTACAACATTGAGATCAGTGCTATCTCTGTCTACATATGGCTTTAACATGTTAATGTGACAAAGTTGTCTAGATTTGCGCCGATCAGGAGTGAAAATAATATAATTAAGATCACATAGCCTCTTGTCTACTACATAAGGTCCAAAATAACGAGCTTCAAGTGGCTTACCACTAACTGGAAGTAAGGCCAATACCTTCTGACCAACTTCAAATCTGCGTCTTACTGTCTCTTTGTCATACTTAGTTTTCATACTCTTCTGAGAAGCTTTAAGATTCTCTCTGGCTAACTCACATACTCTGTTGAGCTTAGTACGAAAACTTAACACATACTGTAATAGGTTAACATTGTCACTATCACCAGACACAAACTTTTCCTTGAACAACTGTAGTGGACCACGCACAGTATGGCCAAACACAAGCTCAAATGGACTAAATCCAAGTGACTCTAGTACAGACTCTCTTACAGCAAACATTAACAAAGGTACACCCTCGTCCCAATCTTTCCCTGTCTCAAAGCAGTAAGTTCTTATCATACTTTTCAGTGTCTGATGGAATCTCTCTAGTGCTCCTTGACTTTGTGGGTGATAAGCTGAGGATTTATACTGGCTAATACCTAGCTCATGCATAACTTGTTGGAACACACCAGACATGAAATTTGAACCCTGGTCTGACTGTACGGACTTAGGCAGACCAAACATGGTGAAGAACTTAACTAAAGCCTTAATTACAGTCTTGGCAGTAATATTCCTTAGTGGAATTGCCTCAGGGAAACGAGTTGAAGTACACATTATAGTTAACATATACTGATTTCCAGACTTTGTCTTAGGTAGCGGACCAACACAATCTATTAAGATTCTACTGAATGGCTCACCAATTGCAGGAATAGGCCTCAAGGCTGCCTTGGGGATTGTCTGGTTAGGTTTCCCCACTAACTGACATGTATGACAAGACCTGCAAAATTCAGTAACATCTTTCCTTATTCCTGGCCAATAAAAATGACTGAGAATCTTATAATAGGTCTTATTAACACCTAAATGACCTGCTAACGGCGTTTCATGCGCTATGGTCAGTATGTCTTTACGATAAGACTTGGGCACAACTACCTGATGCTTAACTGCCCATTCATCCTCCAACGAAACATCGGGAGGCCTCCACTGCCGCATCAATATGCCAGACTTGACATAGTAGTAGCATGGGTCAGGTAAAGATTCACCATCTTTAGCTGCATCATTAAACAAGCAAGAAATACTTGGATCACTGTGTTGTTCAGCAGTCAACTCTTGATTGTGTTCTTGATTGTGATGTTTAGTAATGCACACATATCCAGTAATGCGCTAAAAGAGCTATGGCAACCTAAAAATATTATATTTTATTATTAAATATTATATTTTCACTTTTCGGGATTCTCTCACTTTAACTCACATGACAGTCGTCTGGTTTATAAATGGAGGAACAGAGCGGAGCAAGGAAAGAGACTACCGGAAACCTCCTGGCAACAGGATCACGAACTTTGAAAACTTATCTGCAAATAAAGTCTTTCAGGAGAAAAGGTTATATGAAAATATTTTTGTTGTGTGGGTATTTGGGACCACCTCTTGGTATATATAGTAAACTCTGTCAAAAAAGAAGTGCAACCTCCGTATTTTAGAGATTTTAATATTTAGTTTTAGGACGGCACAACTTTTTTCTTATTGAAGACAGAAGTCAGAAATTTGGCAGAATAATAATCAAGATGGTCATGTTTCAAACTGTCTTTTCAAAAGTCATTTCACAGACACCAGTTGCTCACCAGGGGGCGCCTTCCTCAGTATCTCGTATGACCACTACGAGCTGCAATCACTGCACGGCATCTCCTTGGACAAGAACGGATAAGACGCCGGATTCTCTCCTGGGGAATGGCCCTCCACTCCTCCTGTAACGCAACGGCGAGCTGTTGAAGCGTCTGTGGCGGTGGCTGACGTTGACGCACGTGTCGACGGAGGGCCACGGCAAGACATTGACGTTGGAATCCTGCAGAAAGTTTATTGTTGCACGTGCAGTATGAGGCCTTGCGTTGTCCTGTTGAAAAAGCTGTGTCTGTTGGTCAATAATCGGGAGAAGGTGAGGCTGTAACACGTGGTTAGTGTAACGTTGGGCTGTCAGGTTCCCTGGAACGATCACCAAGTCTGATTTCTGGTTGTACGAGATGGCTCCCCAAGCCATAACACTGACTCCGCCAAATCTGTCCACCTGCCGGACGCAGATGGTCGCAAAGCGTTCATGACGTCTCCTATACACACGCTGTCTTCCGTCGTGACGTGTCAAAAGAAAACGGGATTCATCAGAAAACCAGATGCGCCTCCAGTTTTGTAAAGTCCATATCCTTACGTTGTTGCACCACCTGAGTCGTAGGCGTCGATGTAAGGGGCGTAGTACAGGTCCAACAACTGGTCTACAGGCACGTAAACCCGCTTCTTTCAGACGGTTCCTAATCGTTTGAACCGACACTCTCCTCAAACCTGGTATTTGTGTGGCAGTCACGGTTGGTAGGGCATGCCGATTACGTAGGTGAAGGACCCGGATGTACCGATCTTGAAGTGGGGTCGTGATCCTTGGCCTTCGACTTCTCGGGCGATCGTTGGTCGAATTAAAGTTGTTGTAATGGCTCCAAAGTCGGTATATCGTTGTTTTGGGAACATTTAGGTGTCGTGCAATAGTACCAAAACTTTCTCCGGCTTGAAGACGACCAATGGCGATATTTCGGTCGGCAGCACTCAGTCGCGGCATTTTACCGACTGCCTTTCGTCGACGAATGAATGAATAAAATACGAAACCACATGGGCTTTTATACACCCCCACACTATAACTGCCATTGACATGATTTGCATGTGAATGGTTCTGTGTGCGACGTCAACAGGGTCAGTCCATGCGTTGTGACGTCATAAGCAATAAAATACACTTAGGAGAGAAAAGGCAGTTGTTTGGATAGTAATCTTCATTAAAAATGTGTATAATTTCATTACATTTGGCTAAAATTTAGTTTGGAAGCAATAACTTTATTCGAACGAATTTTTGATATCCGAGGACAGGGGTTGACAGAGTTTATTTTTCAATTAGACATTTAGCACAATTTCAAAGCAGAAACACTAGTATGTGTGTAGTTTTCTTACAGTTATGGAAGAATAATGTAAAACTATCTCACAGATTTTCCTAAATATCAGTAGTGGCGTGCGTTGGTGGGTGATATCCGATGCACACAATGTCAACATATATAAATGCAACATATTAATTTCATGAATATCAAACTAGACTATTTAAACATCTAACTAGGCCTTTGGTTGCCTTCGGTTTCCTACAGCCACACAGCCTTACTGCCACTGTATAAGTGGTATATTCAGCCTTAAATACAAGTCGAATGAGCATCTTAATACAGCAAAACGAAAACATCCCGTTTATAAGCGGAAAAAGTATTTTCTGCTTTAATTTAAATACCACAAAATATGTTTCAAATATTACCGTACATGTAGGTTTGTGATTTTAGATTTGAAATATCAGCATAATCTCTTGTGCTCTGTATATATATATATATATATATATATATATATATATATATATATATATATATATATATATATATATATATATATATATATATTCTCCACATTTTTCCCCACACAGGCAGCATAAAGACGTTGGCAATTATTTTGTCAAAACGAACTTTTCCGGCTTTAAGTTTTTGAAACCTATGCTCTATAGTCTATTGTTCATTCCTGACTTTGAGATGAACATCACTGGATATAACTGTTTTATTCAAACATAGAACACGAGAGTTCAATGGTCAGTTGAGTTTGAGGCCTGGATTAGTTGAGAAAACCTCCCCCATTGTATTATAAAGGCGACATTTGGAAGTTGCCCGGGGCAACCAGCATGCACATAACACAGAATGATATCCCCTTGACTATCGTCTGTGTGTCATTTTCTCACAAACAATGCTAGTTTATTCGGCCAATTCCGTTTAGAAAATTCCGAATAGAATACGATCAGCTCTTTGTTAAAAAGCGATGTTCTTTTCTTGTCTTCCGCTCAGGCATTGACAATGGCAGTCAACTATTCAAATCAAGAAGGTCAAAGCTTGTCTTTTGTTACATTTAATATCAAAAAACTACAGCACAGAGAGTAAATCCAGAGCAGTGACGACAATATGATAATTGGTTAATAGTCACACGAAAACACTGAAATCCTACCTCTTGTCGATTTACCTCAGTAATAGTTTTATTCTAACTCTCCACGTAAACGTTTCATGTAAATGCCTAAACGGTAACAAATCACGCACCCTCTAGCACCATCGCTTAAGCAGAATTAGGTCAACGAAATACGCAGTATTAATTGCGATATGTTAGACCTCACTGTTGTAAAACTACTGAAAATGCTGTCTTTAATTTCATAGTTTTAGTGTATAAACTCTTTACAACAATGTGGTCTGGTCGCCTGTATCGAGGTCAGGAGATGTGAGATCAACGTCAAGTCGGGTGATACTTAAAAAGTGGTACGTGTTGCTGCCTCGTTTGATGTTCAGCACTGATAGGTTAGGACAAGGTTGGTCGTGACTGGTTGGTCCGGTGTCAGTATAATGTGACTGGGTGGGGTGTCATGTCTGGTGTCTTCGGCATGATACTTCAGTGGCGGCAGCGCCTTGGCGGCATGGATTCGCCACAAGAGGATGCCTCATATGACTGAAAAGTACGACGCACAACCCCAAGCATACAAACAGATAAAACAGCGCGAAGGGACAAGGCCTCTGGGATTCTGAGGTCAAAAGCAGATCACAACATAGAGAGTAAAACCAGAACAGCGATAGCAGTGTGAACACCTAAACAACATTTATATCAATTCATCGTACGTGAGAAAAACTTCCAGCAGCCTGCGAATGGTCGTGGGTTCAATCCGGACTCAGCCCGGTTTATTTCCACCACAAAGCTGACCATCGTCGTATAAGTGAAATGTTCTTGAGTACGCCGGAAAACACCAACCAAAAAAAACAAATACCAGTAAATCAATCCATAATAAACCAAAGCTACAAAGAGTTAACCTGTCTATCAACATGACATTAAGTGTATGACCAAATTTAACTATAGTATGGACATTAAGTGTATGGCCAAACTTAACTATAGTATGGACATTAAGTGTGTGGTCGAACGTAAGTATAGTATGGACATTAAGTGTATGGCCAAAATTAACTATAGTATGGACATTAAGTGTATGGCCAAACTCAACTATAGTATGGACATTAAGTGTATGGCCAAACTTAACTATAGTATGGATATTAAGTGTATGGCCAAACTTAACTATAGTATGGACATTAAGTGTATGGCCAAACTTAACTATAGTATGGACATTAAGTGTATTGTCAAACTTAACTATAGTATGGATATTAAGCGTATGGCCAAACTTAACTATAGTATGGACATTAAGTGTATGGCCAAACTTAACTATAGTATGGACATTAAGTGTATGGCCAAACTTAACTATAGTATGGATATTAAGTGTATGGCCAAACTTAACTATAGTATGGACATTAAGTGTGTCGCCTAACTATAGTATGGACATTATGTGGTATGGCCAAACATAACTATAGTATGGACATTAAGTGTATGACCAAACTTAACTGTATTATGGTATTGAAATAGTACCGTGTTTAGCACTTATTCCTTTCATCAGTCAGTTTTGGACATTATGCATTGTATTATGCGTTTAATTCTGTCATTACCTACTTGTCATTTTGTAACTTGCCAAAAGTCGATGGATTATCGCGGATAAAATTGACCGTACTAGCGAAAAATTCTTCAATACAGCGTTAAGCAATTATCAGATGAGTGATTAAAGCCAGAGGGATTGCCTGGGTCTGTTCTTTTTGCATATTAAGACTTCTGCTGAAAACGGATGAAAAAAAGAACACTGCCTTCCTATGACGGCATATTTTGATTCATTGCTGATAATCTAGGAGATGATATCAATGATAAAATTCGTAAAAACGTTTTGTCTGGTACATCATAGTAATTAATTAAGAAAATGAGACAGTCAAGACGTGTTAAATAAGATTTTTACCCTTCAAGTCAGTTTCTTCATTCATAAGTCTGTAACAAAATATCAAATCTGTTGGCATACCTATGCAGCCGGGTAATATTTAATAATTGTTTTTGCGAAAGCAGAAAGAAAGTTGTTTTACTTGTAATTTGCTATGTGACGTGACATCACAACCCACGACGAGCTTTTACAGCTTTCATTGGAATTCAATGCTTTGTAACAAGATCGATGAAGAAGTATATGTAGGTCAAACCGGAATATTATTTGTTTGTGGTTACATAATACTTTTATGCGTAATTTCTCAGCAGCAGTTTGGTTAAGTCTTGACGCAGTTTTTCGTGAAATCATTTGTTTTAATCGTCAGAGCAGGAACAATAGGCTCCCATCTTCCACTCACTAGGACTACGTGGACTCTTAAATCTTCCACACGCATAGAGCCACTTCCTTAACAGTTACTAATGCAAGAAACCTGGGTCCAGTTTCACAAAGTGGCGTACGACATTTTGTACGTCACTATTACCGTGCCATGGTCCAATATATGCTATTATCACACATGTACGACATCTTTATGAAACGGTCTGCCAGCATCGTGCGAATGGTCGTGGGTTTAAATTTCCTCCGGCCTCTGCCCAGTTTCCTCCAGCCATAATGTTTGTGGCCGTCGGATAAGTGAAATATTTTTGAGTACGATGTTAAACACCAATCAAATAAAAATAAATAAATAAATAAATAGATAAATAAATAAATCTTTGTGAAACTGGGCCCTGGAAATTTTACTTTCCATAATGAATCAATTCACATATAGCTCCAGTGATCACCAGTGCACTATTTGACGTAACTAACCCTTACAGGATTCGAACTTGAAACCAAAATGCAATCTATCATATAGCCACTTTCTCTGACGAGACCGCCGGAAAGTCTGTACTATCATGAAAGTTATAAATGTAAAATACCATTATAGGCTGAAGTACTATACATGTCAAGAACACTAAACCGTTCTGACCGGTCCCGATAGCAGAGTTTGTAGAGCGTCCGCTTCAGAAGCGGTAAATCCAGAGGGAGTTTTAAAAGAGGGAGTTGTAACTTCCTCCCTTGACGTTCAGCAGGAGATAGTGCAACGACTGGTTGGACCGTATCAGTGTAATGGCTCGGGCGGGGCGCCTTACTTTCTTTATTCGGTAAGACGTCGCGGTGAAGCAGTACTAGATAAAAGAACGGTGGAGATCCGTTTGCAACAAGGAGGCACATTACATGCACTCTAAGGATTCCTTCGTCGTCATATGACTGAAAAATTGTTAAGTACGAAGTCAAACCCCAAGCACTCACTGAACCACAGTTGTTATGCAAACAGTACTGATTGTCAACACTTACATGAAGGAGTTTCTGTCATATTCCGGCACGCGATGAAACAGCAAGTATCCAATGGGAAGAGAGTACACAGAGTGTCTCCCATTAAACACTTATACTCAAAAGTGGTGATGTTCAAGTGGAAAATGCGGTAAAAACAAAAATAGCTTGGGATGCACTCTCGATCGCGATGTTATTTTGTGACACTTTTCAGAGCTTTATACTGTGTGCTGTTCTCTATACATTGATACACATTTAGTTCCTATAACAGCACAACGCCAACGCGTCTGTACAGGTGTGTGGCCTGGTTGTATATCAGATAGAGCAAAGCTTTGTTCATCAATAAGACCTGTTCTATCCCATGGTGATAACGTCTGCATAATAAGCAGCTCTGTCTTTTAATTAATATAACACATACTAAGGCTCCAGTATAACATATGTATATGTCCCTAAAGACTTTCGCTAAAGAAACAGTTCTTTAATAAGTAACATGACCTTATAAGAACATAGGCTATATTGTCCCTATCTGAGGTTAGTAAGGTTTTTTTTTATTTCAGCATATACTTTTTTAAGTTTAAGTTATTTTCTTGATAGTTAATCACGAGAACATTCTGTGATATGACCTTCTCCACAGAAAAGGGTTCCTTGCCGCTTTTTACATGCTCTTCAATGGCACTTCAAGTTAGCTTGAACAAAAATCAAACAAAAAAACACATCAAAGTTAGAAGCATCCTGGTTTTCTTCTTTCTTATCTTTTTTGACAAACCTAGTTGTAAACCTATACATAGATCATTTTCCTGAAACATCTATTATAACAATACATGTACAAAAATATTTTCACTCCAGTTGCGGGTTCAAATCCTGTCCCAGTGAATTTTTTTATCAATAAGAATGAAAACGGACTCTTTTTGCCAATTTTCTCTACGATGCTAAAGTTTCATATACATTCATAACGGTTCGATAAGCCTTTCTACAAAACTGTTTCATAAGAGTGTTCGTTCAGTGGGTTAATTCTTTCTGCGAAAAAACAATAAGTAATGTACTGGACAAAGAATGAGAGCAGATGGACGCCACACCGCTGCTTGATTTCCAGTAGGAAAAATGCATCCATGCATCAAATACATATACATGTAGTTTACATTCAATTCCCGCCTTAGTCCATACATGTATCTCTAGAAATGCGTCAGTTGTGTCATTGGAAATGAAGGAGCAATGGTTTCCCTCGCACTCTGCCACGTTTCCCCCACCCGACCTAAAACTTCAATAAAATCAAACAATTCTAAAAGCAAATATTATATTTTATATATTTGTCTGTTATAACCAACACGTAAACCCACACATATTCTAGGGTGCCGTGGACAAATTAAAGCTGGACAAATAACTCTTAAAACTACCTCACCAAATTTACAACTATAGCTGTGAACCACGAAAGGTTTGCTCAGGAATATAGACAATTAGCCAATTGACACCATCAAACCCAGCTTCATAGGATCGTTTCTTTGTTTCATTAGTGACTGTATTCCCACTTCTTAGCCAGTTTTACAAATCATAAAATACTTGACTTTAATTAAATATGATAACAAGATACTCATTAACTTCACATTTGAGACTTTATGACAGTGTTTTGGACACGATTATGTAGCATCCTCCATTACCGGCTAGTTAGGA
Organism: Liolophura sinensis; assembly: GCF_032854445.1. Taxonomy (NCBI): domain Eukaryota; kingdom Metazoa; phylum Mollusca; class Polyplacophora; order Chitonida; family Chitonidae; genus Liolophura; species Liolophura sinensis. Next base: position 5,788,089 of record NC_088299.1, read on the forward strand.
CGACACAGTTGGTGCAGGCTAGCAGCAAGTCCTGTCTCTTGACTGTATGTTTTAATATTACCATAGCAACCCAGCAGTTGTTTTTGTTAGTGTTCATTCTAAGCTGAATACAATTCCCGACAAGAGAATATTGATTTAGTTACCTGTATTAATTCTACAGGTAGATAACAGGGGAAAAAAGAAGGCATATTAATATCTCCGTTTCAGACTTTAGAGATTTGGTATGCAGATCCCATTTCCATTTGATAATCTCTTAGCTGTGGGCTGAACGCTGAGGATAAACTTTCTCTGAGGCTTGCTGACCAAATGTTTCGTGTAGATTTGAGGAATTTGATTTGAGTTTGGTGAGTCTTGAATCGTGGGAATATAATAATTACTATAATTTCACTTTTGGATTCACGTAGATCTATTGTACGACTTCAAAAGCCAAATACAAGTATTTAAAGTTCCAGAACACATCCATACGTCCATCTTCACATTGGTATGGATTCCTCGCTGTGGATTATAATTTTTTCTGTATTGCTGTCAATAGTTGGCGTGATGAACAATCTTGGTTTTATTTTCACCATCGTCAGGCACAAGGATCTCCAGACCCCATCTAACAGTATACTGCTATCTCTGGCAGTCAGCGATTTTCTTGTCTCCGCCATCGTTTTCCCGTTCAGCATTGCCAACGACACCCACATATTCAGTGATTTGATCTTTTGTCTTGTGGCACACAGCTTCGTGCCTTGTGCCTTTCTGGTCACGGTGTTCCATCTTCTCGTCGTTTCTGCTGAGCGTCATATAGCCATAGTGTATTCCCTTCATCATCGGAAGTGGGTGACCGAGAGACGACTGAATGTAGCCGTAATAATCTGCTGGCTTTTGCCTATCGCTTTGTGTGCATTGCCTGTTATGGGTTGGCGAAAACATTTCAGTGCCGACGCCTTTCTGAATGGGTCAATGGGAGAAACATGCGACGCCGGGGATGTGCTACCCTGCTCCTTTTTGTGTTTCGTTCTGGCACTGATGGCGGTAATATGCCTTTTTATTCTGCTGCTGTATGTGCCGATATTCCGATCGGCCCGTCGACAGGCCAGTGCCATCAAACGAAGAAATATGCCAGAGACTGAGCCAAAATGCCCCCTAGTACTAGATATTAGGCCTGTGGCGGTTGTTTTTTTCACCGTTGGATATTTCATCCTTGGTAGCCTGCCTGTTGCTTTTGGCGTTTTTATCCAGTGTTCTGGAGTTGTGATCAAGACTGAAGTTTGGTTCGTATTGATGTTCTTGGCATTTTCAAACTCAGTTGTGAACCCGCTTATTTATGGACTAGGTAACAGGCATATTCGACGTGTCTTCTGTTCTAACCTCAGCAAAATATCTAAAAGACGTTCACGGATCAATCCTGAGGACGTGGCAAGAGATGCTGAAACTTTGCATGTGTAGATTTCTTTTAATCAATATGTAGCATGTAAATCAAAGGAAGCCAAATGTCTAGCTAATAAAATGCTGATATGAGTTTTGGTCTGTATGAATAGAACCGTACGATGTTTGCTTGTGAAATATTTTGCTGACCATACTTTGTTAAAAGATAAGATATTGAAAATATGACCTGGAAATGGCAATCGGCAAAAAATCTGAAAAAAACTGACTGAGAGAAAGAGAGACTTACCTAGCTGTTTATTGCAGCTAATAAGATATGAGCCAATAATTTGCTCATATACTTTGTATCCTCGAAGCAATTAAAATATAATTGTTTTTAAGAGGGTAATGTTTCTTTTCTTTTTTTGCTAGCGAATAATGTACAAGATTCAGCTCAGTAATTCACCTTGTGTGGTTGTTGATCTGCCTGCCAATCGATTAATTTTCTTTGATACTCTATCCTTTAACATGGGCCATCAACATCTATGAGTATTTTGCGATATTCATAAACAACTCGTTAACCATATTCTAATACAACATTCAACATAATCTATGAAAACAATTAACATATTATTGATAAAAGAGAAACAGGAAATAATGTTGGAAAAGAACAAGGAATGTTCTAGACTCTTAGATATAACTAAGGTGGCGATTTGTTCTATACGATGCATAGACGTTTCCCCAACCCCCCATGTTAAACATAAACTACCACACGAAACAAGGGAGAAAACTTTTGATAGGTCTGTTAGCGAAGGTAGCATGATTCCAGACTCGGACCTGTCAGGCCGAGAAGGAAAGTTTCAGTTTTGTCATTGTGAGTTATCATTACTTGAATAGCAAATATACCAAATGGACTTGTATAGCAAATATACCAAATGGACTTGTATAGCAAATATACCAAATGGACTTGTATACCTCGCCTTGCAGCATTTGCCCAATCCTTCCCTGACGATTTCAGCCAAGTTCATGGTAGCTGCAAAAACTAGTGTGTCAATCTTATTCTATCAAGCGTATTCACTCCAAGTGTCTAAAATTTGCAATGAGTATAGTTCTCTTCTAGGTAAATGTGGACAGAGGGTCTAGAATCTCTGACAATCTTTTTCTTAATTTTGCTTAAATCCCATTAACCCGGGGCAAGGGGCTGTATAGCCGTCCATTTTCAATTAGATTGCCCCGTTGGATAAGTGAACAGCTGCATTCAAAGACTTACATACATGTATTTCGATTAAAGACATGTTATATACTAACACCATACAATGATTTGGAAACTGAGTTTATTCATTCACCGAGAATATGCCAGTGTCTTCACTGGAAATTATTGACTACTTCTCTTTACGTGTTGAGTGTGTTTGCCTTGAAGCGAGTATGTTGGTTGACAGCTGGTATACGAATATCTGTACTGGAGCCTGGATTTGGCTAGTTGTTGTATCCACCAGATTGTCGATCGCTGCCAAATTAAAATTCCATTCGAATTACTTCCGAAGACAGGGGAATTTTAAGAGGCTACATTCTGTAAATATATACATATAATTTTGAAAACCTATTGATGCATATTGCTCCTGAAATGCGGGGCATGTTGAAAAACTTTTCTTTGCGAACTTCTATGTAATCAGTACTCATAACGTTCATTAAGACTGGTTATAAACCGTAAAGCCACTGATATTTATAGATATATCTCCATTTATACATGTATAAGCAACTGTACACGTGGATACCTATCCTTAACTTTCTTATCGTTCCTTTTTTCAGATATTTGCTCTGTTTGTGCTTCAAATAACTGAGTCATGTATGATCCGCCTTTTGCAGGGTGGAAAACGCTTAATTAATATTCTTTATCACCGTACAAGCTAACTCAGAAAATCTATTCATATTTGAGACCTAAAAATCGTACACTATTTAAAGTGATCATTTCAAGGATACCATTAAATATACAAAACTTATCAACCGACTCCGCTGGATTTTTACCTTAATCTGACGTTACACAAAAGAAAGCAATGTGCAAAGGTTTTTAAAATGTATAATCGTACGCCATTCGAAGAAGATATTGCACGGAAATCAACACGACAGAGCTGCGTCACGGGGTGTTTCCTGAACAACGCCACGTCATTTACAACACAACTATAAAATATCAGAATTTTTTTTCGTTCAAACTCAGATTTGAAGAACATACCTAGTAAATTATAACACTCATATAGATTATCAAATGTATTTCCTTGAAATCCGCGTGAATAATATACTTTCTATATTACACCACCGATTACTTAATTCTTTAGAAATTAAATTGTGACAGGTGATCTTTTGGCACAGACACGTTAGCTTTATGAACAATCTTGCAGTTATTTTGACTTTTTTTACAGAGACACGTCAGCTTTATGAACAACCTTGCATTTATTTTGACTTTTTTTTAAAGAGGCACGTTAGCTTTATGAGCAATCTTGCATTTTTTTTTACTTTTTTACAGAGGCACGTTAGCTTTATGAACAATCTTGCAGTTATTTTGACTTTTTTTACAGAGGCGCGTTAGCTTTATGAGCAATCTTGCATTTTTTTTACTTTTTTACAGAGGCACGTTAGCTTTATGAACAATCTTGCAGTTATTTTGACTTTTTTTTACAGAGACACGTTAGCTTTATGAACAACCTTGGATTTATTTTGACTTTTTTACAGAGTCACGTAAGCTTTATGAACAATCTTGCATTTTTTTTTTACTTTTTTACAGAGGCACGTTAGCTTTATGAACAATCTTGCATTTATTTTGACTTTTTTACTGAGGCACGTTAGCTTTATGAACAATTTTCCATTTACTTTGACTTTTTTACCGAGGCACGTTAGCTTTATGAACAATCTTGCATTTATTTTGACTATCTTTACCACGATATGGTTGCCACACTGCCAAAGTAGCCTTAATATAAAAGACAACAGAATATTGTAAGAGTTGGCAAAATCGTCGCTCGTAAAAGATGAAATTCGACCCCTTGTCAGTTTTTACAGTTTTATTCCATATAGTTTACTAAGGGAATTTATCCCAGTGGCTTAAGCAGAATTCGGTAAATAAATTCCACCGATGTTAACAACAACTTATTAGATGTCGTTGGAGAAGCATTATTAAAAGTGATGTGTTTTTGTCCCAAGAACAATGTCATCAAAAACAATTCAAAGGGACCAGGCTTCCGGAATAGTTTGTCCACCAGCGCACTCCTGACTAATGCACACATGGCTATTCTTTCATTCAAACGCATTTATCTTTCAACCATAGGCAGAATATTGCATTTGCATTGTTACTAAGCTATTTTATCATATCTTGTCTCCCGGTTTTCAGCAGGCAAATCAATGATGCGTTGAATGCTTTCAAGCTCTGTTATCTTGAACACTTCAACACTTGAAGATCTACAGTATCCAGGAATATCGATGTAAAGTAACAAAAGCGAATAGTCTGTCATTATCTTATACATGTGTACGAAACGTGATCAGTGAAGTGCTCAACAAGATCCCGATAACCTCTGGCTAGCTAATCAAAGATAAAAGGAAGGTGAGATGTGTAGGAAGATTTCATGTTTGCCGGAACAATAGCAATTCCTGTGAAATTGTCTTCTACTTGAAAACAGTCCTCAACGCATTAATTGTAGGTTGGTTAGTTGGTTGCTTAGTTTATTGCTTGGTTGAAGTCAGCGAAGTCTCCATTCAACTAACTGGTGTGAGTGCTACAAACAATACCTGGATATGAATGAAATCCTAACAACGTAGGTAAAATGACAGGTTGGTGAGTTGGTTGGTTAGTTTAATGGTTAGTTGAACTCAGCGACGTATCCATTCAACTAATTGGTATGCGTGCTACAAACAATACATGGTTATGAATGAAATGCTAACAACGCAGGTAAAATTATAAGTTGGTTAGTTGGTTGTTGGTTAAAGTCAGCAACGTCTCCATTCAACTCATTGGTGTGCGTGCTACAACCAATATATGGTTATGAATGAAATGCTAACAATGACAGAGATGAAGAACAAAGCTATAGGAGATGTATATACATTTATTTATTTATTTATCTGATTGGTGCTTTACGCCCTACTCAAGAATATTTCACTTATACAACGGCAGCCAGCATTATGGTAGGAGCATCCGCAGGCTGACAGCATGTCGGAAAGTTCGTCATCGACTTACCAAAGCTTGCTGGTTTACCCAGATTGTCTCCGGTTTCCTTTACCTATAAAACTAACCGCCAGCGGATAAGTGAAAAATTCTTGAGTTTTATACTAAACAACAATCAAAGAAATAAACTGAACAATATTTATTTACTTATTTGATTGGTGTTTTAAGCCATCCTCAGGAATATTTCGCTTATACGACGGCGACCAGCCTGATGGTGGGAGGAAACCCGGAAGAGCCCGGGGGAAACTCATGACCATCCACAGGTTGCTGAATGACCTTCCCACGTAGGGCCGTAGAGGAAGCCAGCATGAACTGGACTTGAACTTACAGGGACCTCATTGGTGAGAGACTCCTGGGTCATTACGCTGTGCTTGCGCGCTAACCAACTGAGCCACGGAGGGCCCCCTGAACAATTTTACTGATCCCAAAAGAGGCATTTAGTGAGTGCTTGGGGTTTAACGTCGCGGACACCTAAAATGCTGCTTCGCCATGTTTGGAGGGGCCTCGGTGTTACACTTTCAGTGTGAACGATTCTCTATCTCTTGACTGCAGTAGGATCCTTGATTGAGTTGCATAACACTGTATGAAGTACGACTTACTTACAGCTTAGTCTTAATCAAGTCATCCAACGAAACCCATAGGTCAATCCTGAAAGGATAGATGGTTTCCGGTGTAGCGAGAAAGTGGTGATAATAAAGCAACAACAAAGCTCAAACAGCCGCATGCGCAGTTTAACCTTCGTTGAACTGATCTTCGCACAATATTACGTGCAACGTTACACATGAAACAGATTGTCAGTAACCTGCCGAAGGTCGTGATTTACTCCAGGCACAAACCTGGGTCCCGCTCTACGGAGCGGTCGCAAACTACGTCAGGCGTAATTTCCATGACAACCGTGAAGAGTTACGTCATCATGGTCCATGCGCTAAACGCAGTATTGGGACATCTTTGTAAAACGGGAGGCCTGAACCCTATGATTTAAGTAAAACATTCTTCAGCATGGTATTAAATTGAACCAATCAATTAATCAGTTAGAACTACATAATTACATATAGAACACTTTAACTAAGAAAGCAAGGAAAGTCCTTTCCGGACTAAAATGCACTGGTGTTCTATTACTTTGTATCTGCAAGTGCAAAAAGTGTAGTAGGTCTTGCGTGATCAATCGAGAATGAATTCATTTGTATCAAAGTATTGATCGAACATGAATGCAAAGGTTATATACCAGAATAACTAGCTTGTTAAGTTCAGCAAATATTTATCTTAGAATGATCAATCAACCAGACTTTTCTCCGAAATGTCCTTGTGAGTGCAGTCGCGTGTCGTCACAATACAGACATTTAAGTAGGACTTGAAGCAGGAAACAAAACCAATTGAAAATATACGATAGAAATCGGACAAATTATTTAAATCTACCAAAAGAATAACTGTGTCTTTGTAACTGCCATCAGCAGTGAAAGTAGATATTAGATATATGTTCTTGGCATACAAACGTAGCCTTTACTCAAAAATATAATTTGTTAATTTTAACAGAAATGTATTCTGTTATTATAACACAATGGCCCACGTTAGACAACATCCCTGGTCGTTTGGGTACTGGCCACAGCATCAGCATTGACAATGTGGGTAGTCACAGAGCACTACGACTGAAGACACTGACTGACCAACATCCCTGGTCGCTTGGGTACTGGCCACAGCATCAGTACCGACAATGTGGGTAGTCACAGAACACTACGACTGAAGACACTGACTGACCAACATCCCTGGTTGCTTAGATACTGTGTGCCACAACATCAATACCAACAAAGGGGGTAGTCGACAGAACACTACTACTGAAGACTCTGACTAACCATCATCCCTGGATCAAGGGGTACTGTGTGCCACGGCATGGGTACCGACAATGTGGGTAGTCGTCATAGTAGAACACTATGACTGAAGACACAGACTGACCAACATCCCTGATTGCTTGGGCACTGTGTGCCACAATATCAACACCGACAATGTGGGTAGTCGACAGAACATTACGAATGATAACCTGGGTTGGACATCTTACCTGGCTCCGCGTGTACTGGGTGTGTGAACATCAGCATAAAACGGGTGCCGGTAGTTTAACATTACGACAGGCTACCCACAGCAAAGCTTAATCGAACATCTAAGACAGTAACTGTAAATTGGCGCGAATCATTTTACGCCATGGAAAACTTACAAATTCCCAAGTTCACGTTCTGCTTGACATTTATTTCATTTCTTTGCTGACAATTATTTCTAACAGAGATAGAAATCGACTTAGGATCACCGGTACTAACTTTTTCCCTTTATTCAGAAGAGTTAGGGTATACATAACACAGCCAGATGGAGATGTGTCTAGAACATGTCTGGTTAGTGCTAATATTAACAGGTTATTGGGCTTAACCATTATGTAGTACGAATAAAACTCACAGTCAGCTGTAAAATGATTTATTCATTTGGTTGGTGTTTTACGCCGTACTTAAGATTACTTCATTCATACGACGGTGATTTCTGTAATTCTAACAGGTTTAGGTAGAAGCTTATTACGACATGCCCATGTACCACATGTCAAGTTGACCGGAACGCTTCCACGTTTGGCTGTATCGCTTCATATGATTTTGCATTTACATTTAAACATTTTTTCAATGCCACTGGATTTTCCAAAGCCAAAAACTTTACGAGACTACTTCTTCGTGTGCAGGCCTGTTTGCGCATATATTCTCCGCGGAGCCTTTCTGTGTTGTTTTTATAGTATACTTGCTCTGCAACCCATCTGTTCTCAGACTTGACCTATGGTCAAATATTGCATTTCTTCCGAGAATTTTGCACCGCTGCACATCAGTTATCTCCATTCATGAAACCGGACGACACTGTCAGGCGAAAAATTCCTAAGTATGCATGGCGATACAAAAAGGCAATAAAATCAATAAATAGAACTTTTTGTATGACTTTTACTTTTGGGAAGTAGGCTAGTGTTGAACTCTACAACTTGTGATATAATTATCATACTGGTAAAAGACAAGTAGTTACCGGCGACTTTTACACCAGAGCAAAGAGCCTATTCGCGTCCCAGAAAGCATGAAAAAAGATTATTCTCGAAAGCACCGTGTTCGAGAATGGGATGATACACTATGTATTAATGAATGAGTTGACTTAAACGATACGTGACATTCTAAGACTGAGCCAACTATAGCCAGTGAAATCCAAGCACTTTAACAGCCTCGGACACTACCACTTCCGAAATGAGAGTATTTGTTTGACTTATTTATTTATATGGTGTTTTACGCCATACTCAAGAATATTTCACTTATACGATGTCTGCCAGAAAAGGTGTAAGGTAAGTCCATGTCAGAATGTCATGAATAACTGGAGTCTACAGAAACAGGTAGGCCTACATGAAAAGCTCTATCTAGGACAAACTGGCCCCTTGTCTTTTTCCCCATTGCTTTCAATCAGTTACTCGATGGGAATTCCTATTTTATCTCGCATGGTATATGAAAGATGAATTCAAGTAGGCCTACTGCTTGTTTAATTTGTTGATTTGTTTTATTGTTCACGTGCTACATGGGTCATTCAAGTACTAATAGGTTCAAATCAATTTCAAATCGATGCCATTGTCTGTGACAACAAACTGCTAAGCAGACTATTCGATTGTGTAATGAATAATATATTCCAACGGCGAAAACAAATGTGCAAAAACACATAACTCCATAAACAGATCTAAGTTATAAGTACTCTTTTGATATGGCACATATGATATCATATATCAGCATGCCCATTTGTTTCTTGCTAGTAGGTAACTATTGACAACTTTGGGTAATGTAACGGTAAAATCACGCTTCGTTTCTGTCACTAGATAAGTCCCATGCTGGGACAATCGACCTTTGTGCACCAGATATTTCCCGGGGTTTTCAGCTCGATATCAGTTTATTGACCCAACAAAATAATATATTAACTGTTCAACTACAAGAGTCTTGGTTTCATTAAAACACGACGAGGCGTGAAGACTTCCCAGAATCGTCAACCAAAATGACGGCTTTTAATGTTCAAATATTTGGATGCTCTTGCACCCAGTTGAGTCTGCTTTTTTACTTACCTATAACGATTGCAGTGTCTCTATTCTGGAGCGACACGAGTCGCACTTGGGAAGAGAGTGATGCCTATTGTAAGTCAATAGGCAGGCGCTTACTCACCATTCGATCAGAGGAAGAATACAATGCTGTCCTCAACTATCTGCAGTCTAACGGGTTTGTGATTCTAGAATTTCATTACTTCATCTGTGAAGTTATTAACCATTTTTTGGCAATTTGTACATCATTGTGCGACGAGCATGTATATACTTACAGGAGTAATATCTGTATGCATTATAGAATGTTGCAGTGATATAGGAGATTCAATCTTTAGGAGGATTTATACGGGTGAATGGAGGTAAACTTATTATTGATATATTTATATGGTGTTTTATGCCGTATTACAAAATATTTCATTTGTACGACAGCAATCAGATTCATGAATGGGTGGCTTCTGATAGAGCCCAAGGGAGCCACTGCATGTTTTTTAGAAGCTACCGGACCAAACCTCCTCTAGCCATCAGCAACTGGACTCGAACTCTCTACCTTATCTGTAGCTTCTGGTTGTGGACATTTATACTTGTTTATTGTAAGCAAGTTGCATTTTTCGCACAGATACTTGTATCTATCCAGTTTACAACTCAGTATATAACTTGAATAAATTTAAGTTACACTGAAGATTACAACTCGGTATACGGTAGAAACAAATTTCCGAGCATCTTTATTAAAAATCTTCCCTATGGCAATTGAATTTGTAGACTGACCTTAAATACCGGTATCAATGATCATTTTTGATACCAGTTTTGGTAGCAGTTTGGAGACTTTTTCTGAAGTTTAACCAGTAAGAAAGTAACAAAGAATTTGTATTGATACGTTATATTCTCTCTTTTTCCAATGCTGTATTAATTTATCTGTTTGTTTATTTATTGTTTTATATCATTGGTGTTTTACACCGTACTCAAGAATATTTCACTTATACGACGGTGGCCAGCATTAAGGTGGGAGAAAACCAAGCAGACCGGTCAGGAATACATGCAAGTTTGTACATGTATATGTTCACCTACCACAAATTACCATGGGCAATGACACGGTAAAATTCAATATGACTGATCTAAATATTTTCTATCTTTCCCCTAGTGTTAAAGAGGAGGTATGGATGGGCTTGCGTCTTTCCCAGGCTGGGACCAGTTACCAGTGGGTGGGTTATAACGATCCGGGCTACATGCTGTGGAAAAAAAGTCCAAGCTATTCAAGTGCCAAGGCATGCGTCAATCTCCGAGTAATGGACGCTTTCCACGGATTCGAAAATGAGCGATGTGATATGCTGAATTCTTGCGTGTGCGATATGAGAGGTAAAGTTTTGATGGTTTATATACAATACCCATACCTGTACGTGATTTCTGAAATGCACGACTAAATGCCTGTAGAAGTGGTAAGGCATTTGTACAATATACAAGTATAGATACAATGAAAACAAGGGATCACCTCTCACAAACAGCGGCAATAACATATGCAGGCATTTGACGGGGACTTAAGTTGAAGGCTGAATTGCCCTATCCGTCATTCCCTAAACTGCATCTTAAAAAATAAACCATTTCACGAATCTTTCAATGTGACAGACTTTTTGTCAGCTTTCTTCCGAATGTCGGTGTGCAGATATCTCCAGTCCCTTTCAGATTTTCTTAATTTCACAATGTCTTGTTTATTTCCTAAACTGCATATTAAGAAAGAAACACGAAACCCTTTCATGTATCCTTTAAAGAAGAAGACAATTTAAATATGAAACAAATACCACTTAAAAGAGTATGCATTTCTTCGCAGGTGCCTGCCATAAAAAATTATAATATGTACCTCAAGTTGATAAATTATAAACAAAGTCAGCGCCAAAATCTGCTGTGGGCCACTCCATTTTGTCTAAGAACTAATCCTGAAGACATCTGTTTTAGGAGGAGAATTGCCGTCGGAAACCACCTAAGTGCAGTTCGTATATTTCTGGTAGAACTCTTCTTCTCTAAAGGTAGTGAACAGTACAGTTCGTTTACCGTTTGATGATCGGGAAACCGGAATGTTGGACGTAGTTTCCGAGTTTACACGAACAAGCCGGTAGTTTTAACGACTCTCATTGGCTGAGAGCCCCCGAGATTCGAAAGTCAGTGATTTACTTCCCCATGCATGCACGCATTAATCTGACCACCATCATATTACTAAAAAAGCCTTGAGTTCGCTATAAAATACCAATCAAAAACATAAATATAAATACATGCAACTGGGCGGGAGGGGCACACTATAAGTGTGTTGTAACAGTATTTTATTTGATTGCTGTTTTACGCCTTACTTAAGAATATTTCACCTATACAAAGGCGACCAGCATTATGATGGGAGGAAACTGGGCATAACCCGGGAGAAACCCACGACCATGCGCAGTCTGCTGACAGACCTTCCCACTTACTGTTGTAACAGTAGCTGTATCAACAGTTTAAGTAGTGTAGGTGCTAAACAACCTATACAGACAAAATTTCGGTCCATGTGACTGTCTACAACATTTGATAGCGAGTGCTGGGGAATGTTCCAGTTGTCGTTGTAAGACTTTCCTTTTCAATTTGATACACATTTACTTTACTGATCAAGACACGTGTATGTCTGTTGCAGACCTAACGGAACTGCCAGCTGGTAGGCCTAAAGTTTTACAACGGGCTCTACAGAGAGGGGCGTACATAGTGAAGACGTGTGAAGAAAACCTGCCGTTGTGGTCCTCTTTTGATGTCACGTCATGTCCTTTCTTGTTAGATTGTGCTGTGCAGTGCTTGTCGTCAGAGAACTGTACGGATTTCACGTTTGGTAATGAAAAATGTCGATTGTTTCAACTGGACACATCAGGAGCCTATCGGCTTTCTGATTCCGACGACTGTGCTGCATATCGATTATTCATGTATATGTAGATTATCTCTCTGATACAATGTGATTTGTCGTATCGATTTGTCTATTTCAACTTGTGGGATGAAAATAGGACGTCTATTTTTATAGCCCTATTCATAGGGTGCGGTTTGTCGATCGCCACGCTCGCATGAAATAGCGAGTGGCGTATTTTTATTCGACTAGTCGACTCGACAGTCGTGTGAACACCGTGTGAACGCGACTTAAAGAGCCAACGATGTGTAACAGGCTATATTATTTTGCATATTTAGTTTAAATAGGATTGCAAATTAAACACCCTTAATTCATAGTCGAAAGGTCTGCATCGCTTTTGTTTTACTCTTATCTTTTTACCCATATGATATAGCACAATGTACACATGTATATCTTCTGTATGACTTCTGTTTTCCTGATATACTGTCAGGTTAACAACATCATAACTAATGTTATAAGCCTGTACAACTTACAAAATGATGTCGGCAGTTTACGTTCCTTAAAATGTGCTGAATCACTAAAATAAGACCACATTAGCTTTGCTAGTCAATAATTCATAAACTGCCGTTCGATTTTCTTAGTATATCGAGACTAAAATTCTTTGTGATATAATAGCGAGCAGAAAACCTTAATCTATCTTATATTTATTTAACAATTGAGCCTAATTTAACAATTGGAACTTTCTGTGGCTGAGGTGGTTAGCGTGCCATCGCAGGGCAATGGCCCAGGAGCCTAGCTGACTTCCTCTCCGTTCATACGCGGGAAGGTCTCCCAGCAACCCGCGGATAGTTGTGGGTTTCTCTGGATTTTGCTCGTTTTCCTCCCATCATAGTGCTGGTCGCCATCGTATAAGTGTAATATTCTTGAGTACGGCGTGAAACATCAATTAAATAAACAAATAAATAACGTATCTGCGGTCTATACTATATGTCTATCACATATGGCATGCTAGAGCATAGTCTAGACATTACAATGAGTTAGAAATATTGTATCTATTTTCTCTGATCTCAACAGAGATCTTACAACATCGTTAATCTTGACACTACCTTGCTTGGCACTCACAATATTTATTATTTATTTGATTGGTGTTTTACCAGGTACTCAAGAATATTTCACTTATACAACGTAGGCCAGCATTGTAGTGGGAGAAAACCGGGCGCTCGGCATAAAAGGAATAGCAACTTGAACAGAGGATGTCATACCGATGGGAGGAGTTTATTGTGCGTTGTTCGTGGCCATCGCTTTACTAAGCCACACTCACGCGAAAAGACGAAACTTTAAGCTTACGTATGCACAGTTACGATCTTTGCAATGTGTATTTTAGAGATTGGGGCGAGAAAGCCTTGTAAATGCGGAAGGTTTAGACTGCGTTCTGTCGCTCGTTTTCCTATTTGCGTTTTCCCAGACGCGCGAATTTGCAGGAACTAAAATGTGGTCTCCCATGGAACACACTGTCATAAACTGAAATACTGTCAAATCGGTTAAACCAGTCGTGCTCCATGCCACCATTTTTAGTGTCGGGATAGTATAGGCTAAAGCGAGCTAACTGTATTGATACTATAGTCTATTTCGTTTAGCCAGTCGCCTTGTAAAATCAGTCATACTCGCTTCGAGAATTGCCTTTAGCCAGTTAGGCTACACATAACAAAACAAGCTCTACACACGGATATTTTGGAAATCCATATTCTTGCACAGAAAATGAAGCAAGGACACTAAAATTGTGCAATGAATTAGTGTAATCAGTTGGAGCAGTTAAGGCTCGATGCAATACGAGCAATAATCGGTTGTTTGATAGGAACCAGCCATGCTCCTCTGTACAAAGAGACTGGTTTTATTACATTAGAAGAGCGGTGTAATTAACAGGCATAAACTGCTTCTATTTTACAAAATGATTTACGCAGCTACCAATAATTATTTGTCGTCGTGTTTCAGCTAGCGTGGACACTACCTCTCGATACAAACTACGGAATGCCAAGGACCATGACATTCCTCGTGCGAGAACACATCTTAATATGAATTCCTTCCTCCAGTCTGTGATTCGCATGTGGAACGACCTGGGCCAACACGTCCATAACGCAACTCAATCTTTCTGTGCTTTTCTGGATTCAAAAAATAGTTCCCCTTACATACATGTATAAAGTGCACCGTAGCATACTCAAATGCGTATACAGTGCAGTGATTCAAACGCGCATAGGTTTATGTACACATTCCTAAGACAATTGCCTGTAGATGTGACCATCCTTTTGAAAATCCAGAGCACTTCTTTTTCTGTCTGCTCGGATTACCATGAGCTGCGTTTTCTTCTGTTATGTCCTTTATATCCTTTACGTATAAATCCCTATTGTATGGCAACGAAGAGGTAACAAACGATGGCAACGTTACACTGTTCCATGCTGCCCAAACATTTTTCAAATACTCTAAGAGATTTGACAAATAATTTGTCCTATCATGTCTTATCAGCGATTTGTCTTAACCAATACTGTATAGTTGTGTGTGCTTGTACAAATTGTATGTGTCGTAGTATGCCCAGAGATGTTTAACAAGCACTGCGCCTCTTCACAGGTCCACTTATGGAAAAATAAATATTATTTAAATCAACTTAGAACACTTTTTTCTATTTTTATTTATTCTTTTCTTTAGATATTTTAACGATATGAATAGTCAAACTTTTTAGTTTAACGGCAAAATGAATTTGTCATATTAGATTTAGTGCATCTGATAGCACGATATCTTCTCTTTCGGTTATATTCATTTACATTACAAGTGAAAATGTGAATTACATCAACTCACAAGTTCATATATAAATGAACTATTAAAAAAAATACTCGGTTTACTATATACATATATGTTAACAAATAAATGACTGCAAAAATAGTCCCAGAAGTGAATAGCATTGGACCGTTTTAATTTTGTGGCGAATGCAAACATTGTAAACAGGAAACCTGTTGAAGATTTTCCTGAACCATGTGTATCAAATAAGTGTTTTTCAAACAATACCAGGAAATAAATGAATGTTTTCCCTGTGGTAGTTTCCAAAGGTTAATGTTTATATTACAAGTTTACTAATAGAGATAAGACAGTGTTTAACATTTGCAAATATAACATTCATGGTTCCTATAGAAATCCTTGGTATAAAGTATCAGTATAATTAGATGACACTAAAATAAGCTACGAGTGTTGTCATTGTTAAAGTAAAGGAAAGCTAAAATATTAAGTAAGATTCATCATGAAGACAACTGAAAACTATGCGTAGAAATACTTTTGTTTATGTTTTCGGATGTTTTCAGGTGTTGAAAGTCATACAAATATTTGAATACTATGGTGGGTTTTATGAGCCATATTGACGGTATCTAGGAACATCACCTTTTTTTCCTGATGTTCACCAGAAGGAAGGCATTTTTGGGAATATTATTTCAGCAATCTTTCACTCTTGCGTAAATAGTTATTCCAACATTCAGTGTGGAGATTAGAGTTGGAAAAATTTCCTGTGACGTCAGAGTTCATAACTTCTGATACTATGGTACATAAAGCCCACCTTAGAGGTCAAATGTTTGAGGGCCTACAACTCTTTTCACTAAAATCTAAAAAAATAAATGAAAGTATATTTATCCATAGTTTTAAATGGTTTACTTAGTGGTGCCTGCTTTGATTTTACATACATACACAAAAAATTAATCTGTTAATTTTAACAGAACGCCTTTTATATGTGTGATGCTAGAATGTATTCTGTTATTGCAGCAGATTGTTCTGTTAAATATAACACACATCTTCCATTAATTCAACATAAAGATTTTATTACACTAACAGGATATTATATTGAATATGACAGAATGTTGTGTTACAAAAACAAAGCAAACTGTAGTATCATTCAAACTACACACTTTCTGTTAAACTTAACAGATTAGATTTTTCATTGTACATTTATGGCTGTTGTCACGTACACAAAATCTTATTAAACAGTATATGTGAAATTTATCATACACATTTAAGATTATGTCAAGCCCACTCTCTTCTCCAAGCTGCAAACCGAGGACAGGGTTATGCATGGTGCGTGGCTGTACATATCTAGGGCGCAGAATTTGTGGGCTGAAACCTGTCTATGGAAAGGGAATTGTAGATTCAATCACTGCCACTGTGGGTAAATTTGGCGATATGGTGCCGTAATCGTTGACGACATTCGCGAGAAGCCATCTGCGCTATCTCAGCGTTCTTTGAACGCCATCTCTTCTATCACTATAAGCCTACTGTGCATATCTGCACAAGTCACATGTGAGAAAGTTGGTAATTAACTTGCCAAAGGTCGGTGGTTTGCTCCGAATACTCATTTCCTCAACCAGTAAAACTGACCATCGTATAAGTGAAAACTTCTTGAGTGTGGTGTTAATCAACAATCAAACAAATAAATGGACAGAAACATCTTGAATGATTTGTATCCGTCAGGGACGCTTTAAATCGATGTTTAAACCGCTTGTCCTGTTAAAATCTACCAAGAACAGAAACAAAATATAATGAGTTACGTGTGACTTTCTTTATTTTGTAAGCAACAGTAGCTTGTACGTTTACAACAGCTATTTATTCATTAAATAAATTCATTCATTCAAGTTTTAATAGGAACAACTGTTTAAAAAAATGTAAAACAAATCAATGTACACTGAAACCGGCACGTGGGATGCAGTCTTGTGCCTTTCTATTATGCTCTATACTAGTACAAAAAGCACACAAACTTTAACATAATAACTCCCACCGACTAATTGTTACACAGATGAACAGTACATTTTTTGTCATGAACAAATCCCACTTGCGATTGTTGCGCTTCCTTATTATGATTCGTCATACCGCTTTAGAGCTGTGCACTTCGTTTCATTTTGTGGTGTTGTTGGGGGAAATGTGCTAGCGACTTACATTTTCTCTTAATTATGGGTGGTTAAAATATCTAGACTTCCTGGGTTGAACCCAGCAGCCTTGGTCATGCTCGCTTGAATAAATCAGTCATACCTAAAATTCAGTTTTGGCTAGGCCTAGTCTGAACTGGCCAATCTCTCACACCAGCCAATCAGGCCTAGTATGAACTGGCCTATCTCTCACACCAGCCAATCAGGCAAAGCCTGAACTGGACTATCTCTCATACCAGTCAATCAGACCAAGCCTGAACTGGCCCATCTCTCATACCAGCCAATCAAGCCAAGTCTGAACTGGCCCATCTCTCACACCAGCCAATCAGGCCTAGTCTGAACTGGCCTATCTCTCATACCAGCCAATCAGGCCTAGTCTGAACTGGCCCATCTCTCATACCAGCCAATCAGGCCAAGCCTGAACTGACCCATCTCTCATACCAGCCAATCAGGCCAAGTCTGAACTGGCCCATCTCTCACACCAGCCAATCAGGCCTAGTCTGAACTGGCCTATCTCTCATACCAGCCAATCAGGCCTAGTCTGAACTGGCCTATCTCTCACACCAGCAAATCAGGCCTGGTCTGAACTGGCCTATCTCTCACACCAGCCAATCAGGTCTAATATGAACTGGCCGATCTTTCACACCAGCCAATCAGGCCAAGTCTGAACTAGCCTATCTCTCACACCAGTCAATCAGGCCTAGTCTAAACTGGCCCATCTCTCACACCAACCAATCAGGCCTAGTCTAAACTGGCCTATCTCTCACACCAGCCAATCAGAATCAATTGTATATCCCTTTAAGGTACACATTCAGAAGTAATTACTGGTAGGTCAAAAAACATTAAATTCATCACTCTTAAATTTTCACTTTCTTGAATTTCTACTGTAACAGACCGCCATCATTAATCCAACATGTTCTGGAGAAAATGTGCAATTTTCTGATTCATTAACTGAACACATTTTGGCTATCTATAAAGTCAAATTTCTTAACACAATACCTACTAAAATTTTAGTCTGATTGTAAAGCACTAATACACATAGATATATGTAATAATTTATTCTTATATATACAATATATATGCTTGTTTTTCTCACTATTATGCATGTATTTAAGGGTGACAACAAAAATGACACATGATGTTCAGTCATAAATGAAAAAAAAAAAACATCTTTCATATTATTGACGACATATGTAAAATCAAATGTCATCAACATTATCTACTAGTGGATTGTCATAGCATACACAGTGTAAATGAGAGAAAACAAAATGATATTTAAAATATAAAATATACAATGATTAAAACATAGAAAATAGTGAAAAGACCCATAGTTGATCAACAATTTCATTACGATAACGTTCACTTTCACAAAACAATACTTTTTGTGTAACTTTTCACAAAACTCCATTGCATTTCCCAAAACATCAAGGTCTAGAAGTAACAAGCTATTATTATTTTTTATTATTATTATTCTTTTTTTTCTGAGAACGGATAAACTAGGACAAGATGATCTCTGAAAATTGCTACAAGTCTATAAACATGTGGGACGTGTAACTGGAATGACTGCTGTTGCCATAATAAACGTTTGGAATGAGCGGCACAGATTTGAGACGAACTTCCCATTATATGACCTGATTATATAAGCAGATAGCTATATCACCACTATACAAACATAAGACAAATAAGACAAATAAGACAACTGTACAGAGTGACCTTCTGGAACGTCAAATTTCAAACTTCAGTATAATATTCAGGCCCCAAAAATCCAGGCCTCGGTTTCAAGAAGCGTACCTAGGGTTAAGAAGCACTAGGTTAAAGAATGCACATCAGGTAGACGTTTCTCAATAAAATCACATGTAAATTGACATAAAATTTCTTCTATGACAACCTTGCACATTTTCTCTGACTGCGAGATCTGTTGATCTAAGAAAGGTGTTTTATAGTTTGTTTTGAAAATAGGTTGATATCCTACCGTCAAAATTTAAAATTTATCAACAAAAGCAATATTTACGACATTTCGTGGCCTCTAAAACTGCACACTTATGGGTGAAATTCCGAGCTCGATTTTCACTTCTCGATCTTAAATCAGAATATGTACAAGTAAAAATCAGCCACTAGCACGTCAAAAACACTTATGCAAATATTAAATACAATGTATGCTGAAGTACAATTTAAAACGACAAAACTCGCTTGTCAAGATGAATGTTTCTGGACATAACAAGAAAACCATTCCATCTATTAAAAACTGTATATATTAGACATGTAATATGGTGCAACATTGATTTGTTCGAATAAATATGTCCTTGTTAATAAAAGGAAGTAATATGACAATCATCAGCTAACCCTTTGTTTATCTCTCATCCTTGTTCACGGACATATTCCATATATAGTGTCTTCAGTCATACTCTGAGCCGATGCAAATACTGATATCATCCCCCACATTGAGAGTTGAGTGGAACCAACTGTTTGTGTCTACAACAACTGAAAAGACAAAGCAAGAACACGTGAAAACTGCTTAAATACACATGAATAAAAGAAAATACTGCGCAATGCACTAAACATCCCTCGGCCACAATTACACATTACCTCCTAGGTCAACATGATCGATGACCTTGAAAAACAGATCAAGGTCAATAAAAACCATTCTAAATGACCTGGTGTACTTCATGCGGTACAAGTTCAATGTTAATTGCTTAAAGATAACATGTCTATAAACCTGTCTCAAATTGTAATTTAAATGTCCCTAACAACCTTGAAAAACTACAAACTTTAAAGATGCAAATTTTGAACGGTGGGTGGAGGGGGGTGCGTATACTGAAACTTTACGCAGACGTACTGACCGCAATTTAGCATTTATTTATTTATTTGATTGGAGTTTTACGCTGTACTCAACACTATTTCACTTATACGGCGGCGACCAGGGCTATGATGAGAGAAAACCGGACAAAGCCTGGGGGAACACACAAGTTTTCACTCAAAGACAAACACTTAAACAATGAGCTAATGTACAGATGGTAAAAGCCTGTGACTATATATACATGTAGCTGTGGCATATACATCAACACGTCTGGCAGGTGAACTCGCATCATTTAATACCATTTTCAGAGATAGCTCAAGCTCAAATGAGCTGTAGGAATATGTAAGATAAATACAAATATTTTTAGTTTCATGACGTCATCGCGTGTAAAGTTGTAAAGTTAATGTAAAATCATTGGCAAATAAGCAAATCACGGCAAAAGTTTTATAATGTATAAATATGTATTTATAAGGAGGACTTAAAATTTCAAGGTAGGTTATTCAAAAACGGCCAACGTGGGATCTTGAGGGTGAAAAGAATTGATTTTCAGCCCTTTGCGCAAAAGCAACAAACCTAGCACTCTCCAGTGTTGGCCCAGTAAAAACAATTATGTACATGCTGATTTAAAACATACTTTTGTGCTCAGAGTGACTATTATTGGCTGGTAGTCGGATACATGTAGTTAAAAGATATATTAGCTTTAATATATAAGAATCATATTTCATGATACATTATTTATAAGGTCATTGTAAAAGAATTGAATTACATTTAATGCGATTTTTCAATTTTAACTACATGGTTTTGTTTCCTTTCGCTGGGCTGTAAAGCGCCTACTTTTTCCTGTTTGTTCGGATTTTGATTGTTATCCCCCTCGTGTCGAAAACCAATTACTTCCTTGTATTGACATGATTTCAACAGGATATGGATTTAAAATACTGAAAATATATATAGACCATGCATTCATCATTTATTCTTCATTTTAATCGCAGTTGGTAGAGCGTCCACTTCAGGAGGCGGTAGATCCAGTGTCAATAATAGGTCGAGTCACGCCGAAGACCTTAAAAAAGGAAGTTATAACGTCCTCTCTTGGCGTTCAGCATGAAGGGGATGGTGCAACGACTGGTTGACCCGTATCAGTATAATGGCTCGGGTAAGGCGTGAAGCAGAAACTAGATAAAACAGCGGTGGAAATCCGTCCTGCAACAAGGAGGCACATTACATGCACTCTCAGTATTCCTTCGTCGTCCTATGACTGAAAAAGTAAAGTGTTAAGTACGACGTTAAACCCCAAGTCACCCGCTCACTCATTTTAATCTTATTATGCTGAGTATTAAGTTAAGTATATGTATGTTACTTCCACGATGTATCTCATCATCACGTCAAAGCTGACCACGAGTCAGGTTTAAGAATGGAGTGCCCAGGATAAACCACCAACCTTTGGCGTGTTACTGAGCGACTTTTCCACATCAATGAATGAATCAAAGAATAATCATGGTTTAAAAACGACACGTCGGCAATAGTAGCCATGTCGTGGTTTTGGTGGAAATAAGTACACTTCGCCAGCAGCCAAACGAACGCCGTGGACCACTTTAATGCGGTCACCAAAACTCTACAAGCAGTGACAGCGAAGGAACACATAGCAATGCCTCTAGTGTATTAACCTGAACAGTGTACAAAATCCATTCACAGGCCTCTGAGAGGCAACATAATCAGATCCGTGCCCAGTATTAAACTCTTATCCCACTCATACTTCCTTGCTTTCTTAATTTTCATGATCACTGGTCTGGAAAAGTGATGTGGGCTGTCCGCTGATCATACCACCGCCATCCAGTCCTCTCTGTACAGGCGAGAGGGACACTCTTAACTGGCCATTATTTCATCCCCAGTGCCCGTAATAAATCAGAGCTGTATTAATGGATTCAGATGTGGACTCAATTTTCTGCACAGAATTGGCCCTTTGGATAGCCTTATCAGGACTTTTCAGTCTGTTACCCAAAAGCCGCTTAGAGGAAGTTAAGTCATTTAACTTCTGGAGAATTCTCAGTTAACCAGATTTTAGCCTTTCACTGAGGGAGAACTCGCCTTGAGGGACACTGGTTTGAATTATGAGAAAACATACAAACTACACGTAGGGTACAACTTAGTTATCACTTGGTTCTAGGAAAATTCGGCTCCGTAGAATGCCATCCTAAATAGTGCCTGCCTTTCATTATTGATACACATAGGATGAACATTATACACCATCTTAACAAAATTTGAACGCTAAATTTATCATAGTTGTTTTCCCCTTTAGGCTTTCCAAAGTTTAAAATTGTATTTCCGAATGCAACTTAATTCAATCACAACATCCTCCAATAATACAGAAAGCCAGTACTGTAAATGTACATACACGTCGAAAGAAATATAAACAATTTATTTATTTTTATTTATTTATTTTTTTACAACTGTTTTTAAATAAAGAATTTATAATCTAAAAAAACATTTCATGCAGATTCCCAATATGATATTTCTCAAATGTTTTACAGTGAATAAAATGCCCAAAAAAATCTGAGCCAACATATGTCTAGGTGGACTTTTTAGGTCATATTGATTAGGCTGAAACAACGTGACGCCATAGATTTCTTTTCTGCTAAACCGACTGTTGTATTTCCACAATAAATACAGATATGGTTGTAGCACTAAGTGTAAATTCATGTTGAAAGTAGAATTATGCATTGGAGACGTCACTCTGTTCAATATGGTCCAAAAAGTCCACCACAGAACCTTAATCTTTATTTGCATTCTATTCATTCTCAAAAGAAGACGTAAAAATCATTCACGAAAGCAAGAAAAGGCCTTTCTGATGATGAATACTTTGTTGAAAGGTGGTCTTTTAAGTTAAAGCATTCTCTACTAATATAAAAGATGTACAATCTTCGTTAAATCTTCGCCTCTGCAACATATGTAATATATTGAGTATGGCGCAAAACACCAATCAAATAAATAAATAAATACAATAAATGTTATACTTAGTATTTATACATGTATGTATACCTACACTGGTCACTGTTTGTTACCTGGTGTATTTTGAGACCAATGGTATTCCATATATCAATGATGAATGGTAAATGTTCTCTATGTCTCGTGTGTTCGCATGCACCATTAACATAATTCCTATATTCATGCATGTATGTTCCAGCTGATTAAGAAACAAGTGAAAGCTAGAAAATTTTCTAACTTCACAGTTTGAACAGAAAGGACTAAAAAAGTGTTATCTTTATGGGTGTATATTAATTCCATTGACAATCTTGTAATATGTATCTGGCGCAGCTGTCCTCAGAAATATAATCATGGCCTGAACAAAATAAAGAAAACTGTAAAGTAAATTTCAGGAAATTAGGAGAATATTTAGGAAAATATATCCACCTAAATGGAATGAATGAATGAATGAATGAATGAATGATTATGGCTTAATGCCACATCGGCAATATTTCAGCCATATCGAGGCGGGAACAAGGCATCTAAATGGAGGAATACAAGATGTACACAAAGACTTTCTCCTTTGCCAGGTTTCCTCCCACCATAATGCTTGCCGCTATCCTACAAGTGAATATTCTTGAGTACGACGTAAAAAATCAATGAGATAAAATAATATATAAAAATACTCGCTTGTTTTGGTTGGACTCTTTCTTCGAAGGGTTTTTTTTTTTCTTTTTTGGAAAACTGTGTAACTGTAGAACATTAATTCTTAATTGGGAAATTTAAAATCAACTCAAGTTCCCTTTATTGCACAGACAGAAAGATTCACTGTTTGATTAGACAACCAGGGCCTGGTTGTTCAAATGTGTATTAGCTACTACTGATATTAAACCCATACTTTATATTAAACAGTTTAGCCAAATCAGGCAGACGATTCAGCTGTTTAAATCCAAAATAGCAGCAGTATATTTAGCTCATATTAATCATACTGTTGCATATCGGTAATTATTTTTTCGGCTGAATACAAAACTGAAAACTTGGCTTGCAGCTAAGCTGGTGTTAAGTCTCGATAAAGTTTTGAATTCATATGTCAATGACTACACGCTAAAATGAACTTTTCATCCTGACAAAGCAGAAACTTATTGTGGTCTATCAAGACTTCGAGACAAGGGAATATCTCACCTACATGTATATGCATGTGTATGTAGATTTTTAAAAAAAATTTCAGTCACCAATCTCGCTGCTGTACGTGCTGTAGTAAACTTCGTGTAAGATTATCTGAAATTTTTTTTAAAGATTAACAGCACTACATGAGCAATTTTTCACCGACTGTTCATTTTTGTGTACTACATTTTGTACACCACAACGATAAGATGGTGAAAAATTTCATGAATCCATGACTGATTTACCATACATTTTCTTTCAGATCCTAACTCTACTTCATTTGTCAAGTAATTAAGAGCACCTGTAGATAAAAGTAATCTAAAACAGTAGATGTTCAACAATGTTAAACAAAGAAAAAATTCAGTTTAATACTGGTGATTTATAAGAGCACGATCACACTTCACGCCAATAAAGCTCTTCAGTAAAGTGTAAAATTAACATGAAAAGAAAACTTCTAAGCCCAAACAAAATTAACTTTTTTTGTTGAAAAAAAAAAAACTCTGTATCAGTTGAACAGCTGTGCAAATAAATGAGAAAAAATAATTTATTTGGTTTGCCATAATGCCATCGTGAACAGATTCATGAGTGGCAATAATGCCACTAATAATAACAGGCTACAGGATTCAATGAACGTGGAAGAAATGGGCAAAGGGCTGGGTACATATCAATAATTAATAATAATTAATAACACAAATGATAAGAAGACGGCATGTTTCCCTAGCACCTCAGCAGTAAATCAGACAAGTCCTTTTCAGTGTGGACCAGTGTGTATGTATATGTGACCATTCAAAATTTGTAATAAATTTGTCCTAAAAATCTTTAAAACCGTTATAAACATTATAGATCTTTCAAACTTTATAATGGTCTTAATGTTAGATAGTACATGTACCAATCTGATGTTGAATGAAAGGCAATAATTTGAGATTTCCTTGGTAACGGAGAAAATTTAATGGAATGATCAAATATGAACTTTTTTTTTTCGAAAATCTCTGCGCTTTTCTAAGCCCTGTGCTCTGTTCAGAGCTGTACCAGTCTTTCATCTTGTTGACAATTTACAATATCCCAAATGAGAGCTGCATGTACTTACTGATTTCCCCAGGGTGAAGAATCACCTCTAGATGCTGGGAGCACACATCGTAACACTCAGGTGGGGGCTCTAGTGTCCATCGTTTGGTGCCCGTCACCTGGGCCTGCCAGGATGGGTTGCCTACATGATCGATCTGTCAAGCCAACCATTTATGGACTGATTGATTGATTGATATGGTTCTTGTTTGAAGACATATTCAAGAATTTTACATAAATACAATGACGGACAGATTTAAGGTTGGAGGAAACTGGAACGCATGGAGTAAACCACCAACCTTGGACAATTTACTGATAGGCTTTACCACCTGTAAGATACAGGTGTGTACTTATCACATTGAGGGGCCTCCATGGCTCAGTTGGTTAGCACGCTAGTGCAGCGGGATGACCCAGCAGTCTCTCGCCAATGCGGTGGCTGTGAGTTCAAGTCCAGCTCATGCAGGCTTCCTCTTCAGCTGTACGTGGGAAGGTCTGCCAACAACCTGCAGATGGTTATGGGTTTCAACCGGGCTCTGCTCTGTTTCCACCCACCATAATGTTGGCCGCCGTCATGTAAGTGAAACATTCTTGTATACGGCGTAAAACACCAATCAAATAAATAAATAAATATCACGCTGATGAAAGACAAGTGGTCTTCAGTGAAAGTTAAAATAATGAGTGAATGGCCACACAAACAATTCAGTTCACTCACATGTAAATGGGCCCCATACCCGGGGCTGCCCATGAAGATCCAATCAGTTTTGCTGGATTCTGCTGCATGGGGTAGGAAGTATGGCCTTGTGTAGTGGTTACGCAGAATGTTAGCCGCAGATGCATCACAGTTACTCCTGAAACATTGACAGATCTCGATACAGAGCCCTTACAACCATCCAAACTTACACATTTGTACATGTCTTATAAAAACATATATGCACAAGAATTTGTTTATTTACTTGTTTGATTGGTGTTTTATGCCATACTCAAAGATATGCGCAAGAAGTTAACCGGGCCGAATTCCTCTGACTATCAAGAAAAGGGCTCATATCGAGAAAAAGGACAATAAATCATCCTTAAGTTAGAAAAAGAAAGAAAAAAAAAACAGACCCTATAAAAAAAAATTGGCTTTGTTGGTGGGGAATACTTTTCTCATTGTTGGTAATTAAAAAGATAGGGATCTTAAAGATATCAACAGTTACAAAGAAATCAACATTTACAAAGAAAGAAAAACAACAAACTTGTAGACATAAATCCCCCCAAAAAACCCTTGGAGTAGTGCCCTTTTTCAAGACATATCAGAGGGTCGGTTCAACAAATCTATTTTTAATAATGGCCTTACAAACACAGGATGTAACATGTAAACAAAGATGCTGGTATATGTACATCTAGCCATTTGTCCTGTGTGCATATTTTAAAAGTCATAAACAAATTCTCCTAACTACATGTATAAACAGCGCTCCAAAAGAAAACCTCTGGTACAGCTGAATGTACAAATTCTCTTGATGCAGACACGGGGAAAATGCTTGGCATTTCTGACCTTATACATGCATATGTATTTATCAATGACAAACTACTGCTACCAAAATTTTTGTATATACCTTCTCACCAAAATTTATAGCCCAATGCCAAAGCTATGTACAAAATTTCATTTTAGTCAAATCATGCATAACTTTTCTCAAACACTTAGTGACAGACAGAGTGGGAATTACAAAAATCTGAGAAAAGAAGGCCTCCTTTGGAAGACTTGAGGGAAGTACAGTAAATTAGGTAAAAGCTGTTTAGAGGTTTACTAGGAATGTATGTTTAAATATCACTTGAAAAAAGTTAAGTTTTAGCACAAAAGTAATAATGTATGACACTTATTGCCCTCTATAAATGCACTTTTTGAGGCAGAAGTTTTCATCACTATACAGTGTAGCAGAGTGAATATCCCTGACAACAGAGAATATACGCACTATAGAATTTCAAAGAATGAGCACACACAACTTTTCAGAGTGTAACCAGTTTTTACCATACAACTCTCAGTAGTACCAGTATGCATATCTGCCTATGTCTGCTCCGCAAATTGACCTCCGTCTTTCTTCACAGTGCCGGAGAGCTAAACACAAATGCATGGAGCTTCCTGCAAGTAGCTCCGCCACACAGAAAACATGTTGACATTTGAGCCACAAAGCCATCTGCAAATCTTCTCAAATAACATGACCTACATACACAGTACCTGGATCACACCAACCAGAGAGTTAAATGTTTGAAATTAAATGTCCGCTCTGTCTAAATATTAACACACGTACATGTATGTATGTGTGATATTCAGATGACAATTAAAAGGCGTAGAGTTAATTCAGATGAAGCTAAAGCAGAATTTTATTATCTCTTTCAACTTTACCATACACATGCTACGTACACAAAACAATGTACTGTACATTTACCTTAGTTAATTAAAAAAAAAAATTAACTTTAGCTAACTATTCTAATTCCTCAACCTTTTCCCATGTTTGCAGAGTGCAAAGCATTTCCTGAGGCATTATTTTGTGAAATTATAATTTGAAATTTGCTAACCCAACCAATGTAGTTTTGTCTTCAAAATCAAATTGAAAAGGTGCAGGAATCTGACTGAAAGTTGGAATTTTGATACGCAAAAAAATTGCAGAATTAAGGCACCATACACTGATATAAAACCTGGCTTATCACACAATCTCTTTTACTGATGGAATAAATGTAATAATTCACTCACAGGCTTCCTTTCCTCAGCCAATTAAAAACCAATAAAGAGTCCCAAAAATACGCTCCTTTCCCTTTCCTACAATCAGCTTTTGCATTAACATGTAGGGAAATTTACAATATATACATATTTTTTTCTAATTTCTCTGATGATAGGATTTTTTTTCCAAATTGCAATTTTTATAAACAAAATACAAAAACGCTAAATTTGTACTGCCCACAATGTAGACATTTTGGACCATACCTTTAACACACTTACAGTCTATTTATTTCCAGATTTCTGACATTCATTCCTGTTTTACATTAACTACCAAGCATTTCCTTTATCCTTTTATATTAAGCAGCAGTGTAAAAAAAAAAGATTTGATTAATTTATTTGACTGGTGTTTTTTGCTGTACTCAAGAACATTTCACTTATACAATGGTGACCAGGTGAGTGGAAACCGGGCAGAGCCCGGGGGAAACCCACGACCATCCGCAGGTTGCTGCCTGACCTTCCCACGTACAGCCAAAGAGGTAAAAAAAAAAAAGAGATTAGAACTATAAATTTGATCCCAGAACTTTTTAAATGCAAGGCACTCTCACCAGAACAAGCTAAGTGATCCAGCAGTACATGAGTAAGGCTGCTCTAGACAGAGTTCTCGCACCACTAAGCAGTATAGATCATGATTATGATTTTCAAGTCACAGCATGCCCGGTGTAAAAAAAAATAGCATGCCCTGTGTAAAAAAAAATAGCATGCCCTGTGTAAAAAAAAAATAGCATGCCCAGTGTCAAAAAAAATAGCATGCCATGTATAAAAAAAATTGCATGCCCTGTGTATGAACTAAAAAGGAAACAAAAACAAAAAGCCATAATTACCATCCAATATACCAGGGAGTTGCCCCTGCCTTCATGTGAGCCCTCTCTTCACTCATGTTGAACACCTCTCGAAGATTTCGGAACTCTGTTTTATAAGGAAAAAACTGACAATGCTGCTCTTGATTCTCAAGTGCGGGACTGTCTTCTGAATATATACTTCTAAAAAATTCCCAACTGAATATCTCAGTTGCTGTCCAATTTTTGGCACCATCAACGATGACAACTGGTCTGCCAGAATATGCATATCGTTGTTCAAACTCTTTCGGCGTGATATCTTTGACATGATCTACCTGTTCAATTCCTTGACACACACTACAGTCTACAGGGGGTCTAAAAGAGTCCATCATCAGTTCGTGTGTGTCCACAACACACTGTTCCTTCTCCATGTCTGTATCAAACAACTCAAACCATGCTGACAACATGACTTTTCTTTTCACAGGTGCATCGAGTATAAAGCACGCGCACACTATAGCAACTGCTGCTACAAAGACGGTCAAAGCAATGTTAAAATACTTTTTCAAAAAGATAAATTTCGACTGCTGTATATTTTTTAACGACTCCAACTCGGATATCTGCAAATCCGTTAAACCCAAAGCCTCTGCTTTCTGGTAGAGTCGCTTAAATAAAATTATTGGGTCCTCTTCTTCCGCGGCTTTGCGACAGCCCCTGTCATTATGTTCTTGATTCGCCATGGAGTTAACGTTGTCGCTGAATGTGTTAGAACTGTCAACGTTGTTGTTGTTAACCACGGGCTTTGTTTCACGTGCTGTCGAACCCTTCATTATCCTTCAGGCAATCTCTCAGGAATGAATCTGTCGGCGGAGCAAAATAACATTAAGGCAGAGGGACTGTCAGTTAATCTACGTCATAGCTGTGACATTGTCCCAGGTCAAACCGATCCGGATCTGTCCAACAGCCAAATCCCATTTCACGGAAGTTTACCCACAACAAGAAAACGTAAATCCCCTGCCGGAACTCCGCCTAGCCTCGCTTTCGACTTCAAGCCCCGTTTGCGATTGGCTGATGTCACTCTGTTATAGTGCATTTCAGAAAATAAACTGCGCCGTGCGACTGGGCCACGTTTAGTAGCTGCGTGTCAAGATTTACGCACATTCACTCTGTTAAAATTTTCATTGTGCAAAATGCGGGATTGAGGGGAAATAAAAGGTAAACTTATTTGTTATTAACGGTTCTGCCCTGTTTGTTGAAGAAGAAATGCACTTGCTAGTTTTGTTCCCATGTTTCAATAAATTATGTCGTAAGATGAAACAGGTAAAGCTTATAGCGTGTGCGAACACATGCAGTAGTTTACTGATTACCTGTGTACTCGCCTGTACTACATGCACGGGATTTAAAAGTAGGCACTATGCGCTTGTGATATTTGTCAGAAATCTTCAAGTATGTACTCGGTAGGCCTACATGCAGAACGTCCCTGCCACCGCCAGTAAATTTTGTAGAGAAATCTTGGACAACGCCGAGGTCACTGGAGTCACTGTGATGAGACAGGAAGTGATATCAGAAAACATCAACAATCCATGTCAACCTTTGACCCTAACAATACTTTATACACATGCATTCTAGAGTACGTACAGCATGACTTTAACCAAAACCTACAACAAATTTATTGATGAATGCTGATTCAGTAGTTTTGCTGGAGGACACTTGTGAGGTTAAATTAAGCAAAAGCAAGTCTACGAACGTCTCAGTGTGTCGAAAGGTCTAGCCCAAAGCTAAGCTGGACGTTTCTACCGCTATGCCAAACTTCGGTCAGCATTGGTAAACGATCTTTCAACAGTAATCCAGCCATTTAAACTTTCGAATCGGACAACTCAAATCAACGTCTGCCATGATTGGATTTTTTTTTTTTTTTTTTTTTTTTTACACAGGGCATACTATTGTTAAAGAGAATGTTGAGTGAGATCAAATCTTGCGCGGCCCACCACCTTGCCCGAACTGGATTTCTGTTTAAAGATGGTTTACCAATGCTGGCTTTGATATATTACATTTCGGACGTTTTAGAGAATCAATGGTCTCTGATAGTAAAAATCTTTCAATTCTAATCTTTAATGTTCAGTCACACGAGCTGAGATAATTATTTTCAGTGATATGAACTACATGTAAGGACTTTCCAAACACCATAACTACCCTAGGGTACCCTATATTAATATGCTAGAGCCGCTGTACCTTCTAATTTACACCTTTATATGAGAATGAAAGAAGATCAGTTGTACTCAGTATTTTAGTCCAAGCTATTGTATTAGCACTTTATTAGGTACAAATACATGTAGTCGTATATCTTAATTAATCTACGTATATGCTGTGTGTATTACCTATGTTGTATTGTACATGTATATAAGAACAATTGTTATCGGAATGTGTCCATGTGAAAATCAATTATGTATTATATATTTATATTAATGTAAAGAATTATTGTATGATTTTACGTCCATATGCACATATGAAATAAGTGCATGCACATGTCGGTATCAACTAGGTATTACATAAATATATTGATGTAACGAATTATTGTATGATTTTACGTCCATATGCACATATGAAATAAGTGTGCATGCACATATCGGTATCAGTCAGGTATTACATAAATATATTGATGTAAAGAATTATTGTATGATTTTATGTTCATAGGAACATGGGAGTAAATTGTGGTATCAGTTAGGTATAACATGTATATATTAAAGTAAAGAATTATTGTATGTTCATGTGCGTATCAAGTGGGTATACACATATGAATTAATTGGGTATTTTTTACAGTATGAAATATATCATACACACATGTACATAATCTTAATATATATGATTATCAGTGGGAGACTTTTCATCTACAGAATCTGCAGCAGGTGAGCTCGAATTAATTGTGATACAATCAGTTTGTTTTCGCTTATACTATTTTATACTAAACTATACTAAAATGTGTTGGAAGCTTCTTGTTTTACTAGGAAGCTAAGTTCATATCTCAGTGACTTGTTCTTGGTACTCAAATTTGTTACTACATATTTTTTTAATTTATTTGGAATGTAAGGTATTATGCTTGATGGAAAATAACCAGTAAACCTACAGCCCGTAATTCTGGTCTGTTTTTAATGCACGCATAGTCCCATAATTATTACCATAAGTAGTTAACCTTGTTTTTTTGTTTTGTTTTTTTTTTTTTTGTTTTTGTTTTTTTTTTGGTTTTTAAAATACCGATATTATTGTTGGACATATGGATATATGATATCATTTCTAATTTATCCCAGAAACCAGCAACTTTTCATTCTTTCATGGAATGCTAATGCCCATAGAAGCCCTCAGATTACAACATCCAGGCTACCTGGATGCGAGGTAGGAATTCCAATGCCAAAACGACGGGAATGAAACGTTTTGAACAAGACCGTGGAGTTGGTCAAAACGTTTTAACTTGTTATGTGATGTAAACAAGGGGAGATGACTCTGATATGCACGTGTACACATCCTCTAATAAGTCCAGTTCGCTTTGAGTCTGTACCCTGCGCTATTACGATAGGCCTATTCTTCTGAAACGAAGGAAATGTCGAAATGTGTAGACATATGGCTAGTTACTAACTGAGACGGTTGAGAGAACGGAGAGGGGATGTATTAGGGTGTTGAGGGGTTTAACCGAGTCAAATCCCGAAAAGGCACGGCTAGCATTCGCTCGACAGATTTGACGAAGTATGAAACAAGGGAACAGCGATATCGGACTTCCATAACAAGCATTAAAACAAAGGTGTTCAGTCAATTCTTTTTCACCCGCCAATAATGAAGAAAACGGGGGTTGAGGGGTGGGTGGGGGTGTGGGGGAACCGGCACATAGCATGGGCCACCAAGAGGTGGGCTGATCTCTTTCACTGCACGGTCTGGTCCATACATGATGTGGTCAGCTCTCTACCGTCGCTTTACCGGTACAGTACACAACTACCAGCACCAGCAGAATTTATACCAAAGTCTTGAACAACGCAGAGGTAACTGATGTTGCTGTATGCATCAGAGACTGACTTACTGCAACAGCATGAAGCATCCAAATCGACAACACCTGCAAGATTGAAAAGAAAAGGACAAGACATAATGTAACCTGAACTACTTAGAAATAGGTATGGAAACAGACCTACACACCGAGTCATTTTTCTGACGTGATTGATAACTCTATAAATCAACTTTTAATCAGGAAATCTTACGAGGCGATGTGATGCGTGACCGGAAACAGGATGTCCCATTATACACTCATGCACATGTGTTTTGAACTGCGATATCTCAGAAGAATAACAAAAAAAAAAATAAGTAAATAAATAAATAAAATAAAAAGTGATGCTTTTTAAACTCCCTGTGGGATACCTATTAGGCCTAATTATCGATGAATAGTTTGCATGTTTTTTTCTGAATTCAGAACCAGTCTGATCTATATGGATGTATACAATTATACACATAGCGTTATTATGTATAGCATAGTAGCTATCTGCTATCCTTTTCACTACATACCAAGATATAGCTGATTACATGTTCAAAATGGAAACAAAAATTCAATTTTTTTGAACAATATTTTGTCCAAATTTATGCTCTTTAAGTGGTCCAGGAAAACAAAATCACCGACCCTTTCAACTATGAAACCGGCAAGGTGGACATAGTCTGGCTGTTCCATTTTATGGGGCGGCACCCTGATCCATCACTGAGACAAGCTGAGCCGTGTATATCTGCGACTGACTGTTTATTAAATTCTTTCACTTATTTGAGCGAAGACCGGTTACATGGCTAAAAGATTAGAGTGTCATCGTGTTCGGGAGACCTGGGATCAAACCCAGTTCGATCCATACCAAAGACCGTGTGTTTACACACACCTGCATATGACTGTAAAATTGTTAATTATGACGTAATACCCCAAGCATATGTAGAGGATATACAATCCGTGAGCCATGATATCAGATTTATCACACTTGAGATTGAATTTTCACTCGTTCCTCGTCAAACAGTGTCAAAGGCTCGGAACAAATTAAATTTACACCACTTGTTTATAAAGTTGATATGGTGAGTCACTCACTGTATATCCTCTGTATATACCTCTGCAGCTAGAGTCAGGTTTATCCGTAACCCGGCAAAAACGCATTTTTTTTTACCTCCTCGAGGGAGCATTTGATAAATATTGGTTTCTGCCTAACAACATTTATAATGTTGACGAGACCGACACGACGGCAATCCAAGGGAAACCATTTCAAGTGAGAGGCGACAAGTCAGAAGTTGGGTATCGGCTGAACGGGGATCCTTGTGAGGGTCGAAATCTGGTTCTGTCCGATTTTCCTCTTTCCAAGTTTGAACGGTGAACTAATGAATGTCACCTTGCGTAGATCAATATTTGTTTGTCGTATTGCTGATGGATACATTTACTACGTGGATCCGAAAAGTCGTTCGAGCTTCTGAATAACCGATTCACGTCGTGCTATAGGTCTAATCCTAGACGGGGATGCAACACAAATACCAGAGACAAGAAACAATTTATTTTGCCGAAAGAGTAGGACATGAATCTACTTTGTCTAACACCCCCACTGTTCACAAAACATGCAGCCACTTTTAGGAAACCCCTATCAACATGCTATGACAAAGGGCTGGAGAAATGACTGCTCCTTAGTATTTCAGTCAATGTCAAACCCATGGATAATCCAGATAAGGAGAGATGGGAGTTGTAAATACCAGGGTAATACTTACGTGTTGATTTCCATGCGCATTCTGACGTGGTTTTCCTCATGGTCTCGTGTTTTTACTGATTTTGCGCTGGTTGAAATTGAATGGGGTGGTGTTTAATTTGCATACAAAGATAAACGGCGGGAAAAAGACGTCCGTAATTTTAGATTCTGTCACGTGTCACTGTTATTTATGTGATTTCTGTGTTGCATTATTCGAGGTTCATACATTTTTGAAAGGAAATTCGTAGTTTTATGTGAAGGTCTCTGTATTCGAACTGCCATCACACAGCCTGTCGATTCCGTAACCGGTTACCACTACGCCACAACGAGTGGTTGTGCGAGAATGTGGTTTTTAGACGTCTAAGACAGATGAACATGGTAATGGTTGAATGTGCATGTCCGTGTGTCACATGCTTTTGTCACGTGGAATACATTTGAAAATGGTCTCCTCCGTATTTGGCCGGCTTCATTCTGGGAAGCATGAATGAATTGACGTAAGTAGTGACGTAGAAAGTTGCACGTAAATATTCCCCTAGTCTTTACAACTTCCGAGAGATGTATTTAGATCATACGTGCAGGTTTACATGTACATCCTTTTCCGTTGCCAAGCATGGCAACAACCTCCACTCGTACATTTCCAGCATGTACATTTAATATGTGCAAATTGCATAAGACACCGCATTTGCGTCATAATGGCGATCGAGTAAATTACATGTACCACATTTCAAGTTGCTGAACTCTTTGGTCGAGTCTATAAGACCACAAACCTCCACGAATTTCCCATAAGCCACAATGTTAACGTTTAGCGCTGTAGCTCAGTCCCAAACATTCCGTGACCAATAAACTTTGGTGCATACCTGACCCAGCCTATGGGAAAGAAGTCATAAAAATCTTGACATAGGTTGACCGTCAAAATCTGGACGTTTCTTTGCCGGCAGCTGGGAGGGGTGTCTAACAACGCCAAGGGGATGTCACTCGCAGCGCCATCACTACCTTGTGTCCTCTCGCCCAGAATTTCAAACTTTCATCATTAAAGCTCATACTCCTCAAAGTTTTGACAATTTCTAGCATTTTAATACGAAGTATGCACCTGTACACCAAAACTTTCACCCCCCCCCCCCCCCCCCCCCCCCCGGGGAACAAGAAAAGACTTTATAGCCTAACGTACTCCCGTAAAAACGGAAGTTGTAGTGGGGGTCTGTGTCCATATTTAATCTGTAACAGCACAAAATGCTGCAAAGGGTTTCAGGAAAATTGTCTGAAATAGCACTGGAGAGAATCAAGTGAACACATTAATACCCTTTCATTCCCATAAATAAGTAGTGTGATAGGATATTATTCGCAGGAGGGTAAACTTACCTACCTGAATGTTGTGTGGTACTCGATGTTGCTGGAAAGGTCATCTCTATTTACTTTGTTTATTTACACACGGCCCGCAATTGACAGTGGGTGTCAAAATGATGTACTTATTGACAAATCCCTGCTCCAGCTGATTTATCACATGTTATTTGCCATTCGTCTCAACAGGTTTTCAATTTCAAATACAAGGAAAACATAGTCCAAAGTTTATGTCGTTCAAAATTTATTTAATCTATTTAGACTTACACACGTGTGCATATACATTTGCTTGTACATCCAGATACTCTCTTGTAAAAAGAACAATAGGCCTACACAAACTTTGATCACCATTGTGATGTGGTAAATTTACAGGACATGCAAATGTTAGTATTCCAGGGAAGCCTTTCCTGTCCATATTTTTGATAATATTTTAATTATTTACTTATATGATTGGAGTTTTCCGCCGTACTCAGGAATATTACACTTATACGACGGGTCAGCATTATAGTGAGAGAAAACCGTGCAGGAAACCAACGACCATCCGCAGGTTGCTCACAGACCTGAGAGGTTGCCAGCATGATCTATACGTGAATTCACGGCGACCGAACTGGTGAGAGGCTCCTGGGTCATTGCGCTGTGCTAACGCGATAACCAACTGAGCCACGGAGGTCCCAATTTCATAATATAAACTGATGTTATAATATATACGCACTGCATACGCTTAGAAGATATTTTTACATAATAAAGTTTGAAGTGAGATGAAATGAATTCATATGGATCTGTCCGGCTTTTGTTTTTGTATGCATATAACTACAGAAATGCACGATTTCAGGCAATATTTCGGTAGAGGGAGACAACTTCTGTGTCAAGGAATGCTGGTTTTCTATCACTTCAGATTAAAGAAGGCCTGGCCCCAGGTTCACACGGCTGTCTTACACTTCAAACTTAGTCTTATCTTACGGTATTAGCCCAGAGCTCGAATTTTACTTCGAGCACTAATTCTTACTTTTGCCGTGAAAGACTTATGAAGCTCTAAATACATGTTTCTTTATGGGGAAAAACCGTAAGCTATTTTTAAGTTATCACTAACCTTGACTCAGTTAAGTCTAAGACAGGACAAAGACTTTAAAAATGGTATAGGCCTAAATGTTGCTGCCTCGGTTGACGCTCAGCACCGAGAGGGTGGAGAAAGGAAGCAAGAATGATTAACCCGGTACCAGTATAGTGTCACTGGGTTAGGTGTCATGTCTGGTGTCTTTGGCATAATACTTCAGTGGCACAGTTTATGTACACATTCCCAATTACTCATCGTCGTCATGTGACTGTTCAGTATGTCGTAAAAAAAAAGTATGCATGTATACATGCATACATAGTAGGCCTACCTACCCTTCATCACGTTGGAAGGTCTGTCAGCAACCTGGGAATGGTCGTGAGTTTCCTCCGGGCTCTGCCCGGTTTCCTCCCACCATAATGCTGGCAGCCGTCGTATAAGTGAAATATTCTTCAGTACGGCGTAAAACACCAATCAAATAAATAAGCAAATACCCTTCATCACACTCCTTACAGCACCGCTCTGTAGCTCTCGCGCATTACATGCACGTCGACGTCATTGTCACTAGTAGACCAGCTTGACCTTTGGAATATGTGAGGCTTGTTTAAACTTAACCTCATCACTGATGTCCTCGCGTCGACTAGCTCTGAGATTGGTAGGGTGGACTCTGTTGTTCTTCTCAAAATAGATGTTGCTCTTCACAGTAGATGCTTAGAGTTTCTTATTTTATTATTAAAACAAAAAATTTTAGCTAAGACCTCTAAACAAGTTGTCATTTGCAATTTAAGTGCGTACGTGTGTACATCTTGGTTTCAATGGCTTTATCTTTGTCCGGACGATGCCGAGTGTGCCTAATTTGAATAAAAAATTGTGGTTAACTGGTAATGTCAAAGAGCAAGGTACACTGGGTTATTGTTTATGACTAGTATTCTCAAATAGCCGGGTGATATATGAAGTCAGAAATATACTGTAAGATTAAAACAAATGCTTTTGTAGGGTACAGCTTGGACATGTTGAATGAATAAATGATTGATGATTAGGACAAGCATACCCTATCAAGTGTTATTGGAAAGGTTTTTGTCGTATTTGTCTTATGTGCTTTCGTTTCTTATAGTGTCTTCTCAAGCATGCAGGTACCTATGAGTGCGACACCATTCAATCACTTTAATCCTGTTTGATATTAAACGTGTCGAGCGAGGTTTGTGAAATGAACAAACCAATCAGGATTCTTTCTCCTACTATTTGGATCCGATTTCATCACATTTCCTGAACTCGGGCTTTTATCCAGTATGACTTGTGCGTGAAATTTGAAATTGTTATACGAAATGAAAGTTCACCAACAGCAGATTTTCAGTGAATCAGATGATGAATATTTATTATGACGAGGGAGGAACCAGCAGTTGACACAAGAAAGAGTTGAGTTGAGTTCCAGTTAAATGTCATATGAGACAGAGTTCCAGGTGAGTGTCATATGTGACAGAGACCCAGGTGAGTGTCATATGGGACAGAAAGTCTCATTAGACTTTTGTCTCAAATTATGGTACCATAGTTCAGTTGATATATTCTGGTATATAGTCCACTGTGGTCCACTTAATATCTCATGTAATTTCTACTTTCATGACACTGGAGCTGGATTCTCAGGTTTTGTGAGACTGGAGAGTCCCAGAATTTTGGGACTGGGAAAAATCCCAGATTTTTGACACTGTATTCTCGGCTTCCTGGGACTGGTTCCCACCAAGTGTCAACTGTCTCTGAATTCTTAAACTGGATCACAAATCACTATTCCCGATACTGGGACTGTTTCCCAATTCACGGTACAAGAATTTTCCCACTCTTAATAAAATAGCTACTTACTGAGAATGCTTACCAGCAGTTTGATGACAACTCTCTGCAGATTCCAAGGCCATCTGCAGACGCTGAAAAATCAGGCCTATTTATAGATTTCCACATGGTGTGGGCGGAGCAATGAACCAAATCAGAAGACTCTGATTTGTTAGACGAGCAATTTTTTATTGTTTGTAAACACAGATGACACGATGACGTCATCACGATCGCGACCAAGAACTCCAAAATAATGGCTTCGCTTTGAAGCCAAAATGTAAATGCCAATGTCTGAAAAGTCCGTATTTTTATCCATATTACTCAAAAAGTATAACCAATTTCCACACAGTGACATTACATGATAAATTCCTTTTCAAACTGTGGTGGGAAAATCCTGGTATGATTTCTAAAAGCCTGTAAGTGCGGGTTCTATAGACACCTAATTACCATAAATGTACAAAATGGCGGCAACACAAACCTCTGCTTTCCAGGTTGAACTGAGGACAATAAATGCCATATTTTCTGTGTGGAACAAGAACGAAAATAAAAGGTAAAGATTTTCCAGATAAGACACTGACATAGAATTTCGTAAAGTCTACATTATCATCACTACATTGCTGAAAAATACTTATAATTATCCCAAATATGTAGGAACGCCGATACAACAACAACATCACTCGTCCATGAAACAGATAAACGTAAGTTTAAAACTTCCTACGAGAATAAATAAACGCTATCCTGGCAAATATTGGTTTATTTATTTGATTAGTGTTTTACGCCGTACTCAAGAATATTTCACTTATACGACGGCGGCCAGCATTATGGTGGGTGGAAACCGGGCACAGCCCGGGGGAAACCCACGACCCTCCGCAGGTTGCTGGCTGACCTTCTCACGTACGGCCTGAGAGGAAGCCAGCATGAGCTGGACTTGAACTCACATCGACCGCATTAGTGAGAGACTGCTGGGTCATTACGCT